>NC_136811.1:43304776-43387276 GCF_951216825.1 Electrona antarctica
TCAAATTGAGAAATATATGGAAAATACTGAATGAAGCAGGTATGCAAAAACAATTGATGAATTAAACCCTGGAGGTATGTTGTTTTTAAATCAGCAAAGTATATTTACAAACAATATGGCAAAAGCCACATCGTTGTACAGTAAGTCACAAAGCATGAGACTGGTTACCGAATATAATGTACTGTACAGTAGGATTTTAATTGTTGTTTTGTTAGTTTTTTTGCACCGTAGACTGAAACAACGTCTTCTGTCAATAGTTGGAAAGTCATAATAATCAGCTATGGGATTCGATTGAATGAAATTCAAAACAAAGGAGGCACAAACTTGTCTAATAAAGTGACTCCCTGACCGCAATCGCTTTTGAGGACCTCTCTATTATACCGCTGCTTAACACAATCCATAGCAATCCAAATCCTTATCAATATCAATTTACTCATATCAATAAAGATTGGGCTCCCTCTGGATCAGTTCTCACTGGCATCTGTCTGACATTGCAGGCCCCTCATTTCACCCAGACAACACCCCCTCCCCATCCCACACATGCGCGCACACACGCATGCGCACACATACACACATGTGTGCACACACACACGCACACCCTTGACTTCGGCGTCAATAAGGCTGACCGTCTTTGTGAGAGTATCGACAGTTATCAAAAAACGCCCTTGATGTAATTTCATGCCTGTCGACACTCATGGGCCATATGCTAAGGATTATGGGATGCCTGTGTGCTGCATAAGTATAAGGATCTGAGAGGGCGCTAGGGCCGGAGCTTTGGTCACTTTATAGCAGCCTTAATGGCCCTCGCTACCTCTATCAGGGACACGATGCTGAGTGACCGCTGGGGGCTACCTGGAAGCTCAGCTATAGAAAGCAGCCAGGGATTCCCACGGTGGAAGTGGTCAGCACACCCACGTGTGACACTAACTTATCACATTAAAAGTCCCCACAGTATCGGAGCATATGCCTCTGTCTTTGACTCTCAGACTCTCGTGCCTATAAGCTTGGCATTTAAACATTTCACTGGTATTCACAGAAGCACCGTGAAACAGACGGACGTGGGCAGTGAATGACTGCTTTGGCGAAAGGGCTTTAATGTCTGCATGCTTCGTCCGACTCGTCTCTGTCAAAGTGTCATTGAAGATCGGAAAATGACAGCATAAAAATCTGATTGCGAACGCAGTGAGCACTAACTATGAGACCTAGCAGAAGATGTCTGTCTGTCTGTGTGTCACGCTGTAACACCACCTGCCCGCCACCAGAGGGCGCAGCTGTATCACACACAACACACACACACACACACACACACACACACACACACACACACACACACACACACACACACATACACACACACACACAAAACTTAACTTAACTTAAAAAAAAACTTAACTTAAAAAAATACTTAAAAAGAAAGAAAACACACACACACACACACACACAAAACTTAACTTTGCAGCCACAAAGTGAAGGACATACTGTACGTGCTGGCACATATACAGTTTCTATGCTACTGTGTTGTTGTTGTATGGCTTGCTGTGAAGTGCACAGAGACCCCTTAGGGTGTTGTTGCACTATAAATACAAAAGAAACTGAAACCGAACTGAATGTCATATATGTTTTGAACAGGAGCAGCGCACTATAATAATTCATGCAGTATGATCATGCATTCGTGTCAAGGGTATGCCCTAAATCTATTTAATTTGTAACACAAAAAGAAAAGGTTTAGGGTCGGGTGTCATCTTGTTCCCTTTCAATACTTAATTTGTACCAAAGTGTTTCAGCGGTCTACCTCCTTCCTAAGGGTACATGCAGTACAGTACAATGAGTACATGACAAATGGAGCATATAAAACACTGTGACCGGATCAGTCTTGAGGGGGAGTGGACGGAAAGATAATAATGTACTCGTTTGTCAAAAGGAAATAAAGCAAAAACAAACGTAGTCACCCTCCATACAGCAGAATGTCATCTACCATAGAAGCTTAATTCATGTCTGGGGTCATTGTGACTTGAAGAGGAAGGTAAAAGCAAGCACTCGGTTGAGTATTTCCACGTCATAATGTCACAGGTGCACCGTTCTGGAATAGAAAAGAATAGAAAAGAGAAAAGAGAACAGATTGTTCTCTCTGGGGTCATTGTGACCCCAGAGAGAACAATCTGTTAAAAATGGAAATCCAAATAGACTATTGGTCTGCCCAAGGACTTGTCCAACAGGCAAACTATTGTAAATGTTTGCCATTTAGATCCTCCAGACCAGCCCAACAGAACACAAACACTGTTCTATAGTAACACGATGCTACCAAAATGTTGGAGGATTCAGAAACACAACATCAAGTAAATAGTAAATAAATTCTCATAAAATGAATACAAATGTAATTTAAAGTAAATCAAATAAAAGTAAATGTAGGCCTTTAAGAGTGTTGTTGGTCTGATAAGGATCCCTTGGAAAAGTGTTTAAATTCATTATCACTAAAAGAATATGACAATGACTTGTTCTTTATAGTCCTCAGATCTATGACCTTGAACAAAGATGTGTTACATGCAATTGCACTTTAAATGTGTAAGCTAGACATATACATTGTGATCAAGAACATTTAGGCTTGTATTCCATGGTCTTATTGGTCGGAGCAGGTGGATTGCTTGCAGCGTTGGCGAGAAGCACGGAAGCCGGAAGGGCTGCTTCCAGCGTTCTCAAGAACCGCTCATCCGATTAACTTAACACATTGACTCCCATGGGAATGGATAATAAACATTGTTTCCCTGCTGCAGTTTTTCACTAACCTTTGAAGGATCACCGCATCACGATTGTACATTTGTCCATTTCATGAAAATCCACATGAAAATGGTCCCATCGTTTGTTATAGAGTCGAAAAAGATTCCACCGCCGCGAACAGAGAACAGAACTCAATGAATTACGCACCATAAACTTTGCATTGTGCCTCGATTTCCCAGAAGCCCTGAGAATCGAGCGTCAGTGTTTTTTTCCGGTCATGTGATCCAAACGCGTAACGTCACTGGGTTGTCCACTGGAAGCCATGTATGTCTTAAAAGTTATCAAGAAACGGCGAATTAAACGAGTACTTAGTTCAGACTCCGACAAACGACAACCTACCTCAAACCCCCGACAAACGACAACCTACCTCAAACCCTAACCTAACCATAAGCGCTACCACGGATAACCGCATGTCGGACTAATGCATACATGTATACATGAGACATTACCTTTAATTCACCCGACACTGAAACATATCCTAGTTACGTCACCACTGACAGCCAGTTATAACCCGACATTGAAACATATCTTAATTACAACATCAGTATATATACCTACCAAGCATACGCAAAAAAATCCAGCCGACCACAGTATAGTACTTTCAACTTACATACATGTATACATACATACGGTACCTGTTACCCAACCAATATTGAAACATATCGTAATTACGTCACCATTGACAACCAGTTATAACCCGACTTTAGTATTTAATTTCAATGTTTTACAGAGAGGCTGAGATTTGAAAGTTCGTGGCGGTCGACAGTGTGCAGTTCTAGTTTATTCTGCATTTGAGCCACGGACCACCATGATATTTAGCCTTGCAGACCCAATGTCCACATTTCTATATTGTATTTATCTCATAGGAGAGATAACAGGCAAACATTGATCAAAATAACAATTCTTCTACATTCTCTAATTGTGTAGACTTCTTGTAAATTAATTCATAATGCAGATATTTAACAATATTTTAACTCTTGAGAGTGTAAAATGGAACCAAATGGACCCGTTCCATTTCACACTCTCAAGAGTGAAAGATCTATAAGGGTCCATTTGCTTACCAACTCTCCATCATTTAGCTGGGGACCACCTGGAAGTTGGAACCCCCCTCAAGGACCACTGGTGGTCCCCAGACCACTGGTTGTGAACCACACCGTTTTATAGAATCAACTGAGACATCTACCCATGCAGACACATTGCAGCAGTGCGAGCTTTATGACAGAAGTCACACACGTTCACACATTTCAAAGTGCTCGACTCTTTGCATCTGCTCCCATTTTTATTGCTCTGATTTTAATCCCCCCGCCCTCCCCCTCCCTCCCCCTCCCCCCTTTCTCTCTCTGCACCACTTTGTTTTTCTGCTGCCGATGGTAGCTGAAGCGTCTTGGCTGTTTTGTAAGCATGTGCACATCCTGATCTCTCATAATATTAGTTAAAATCAATGTGCTGCTTTTTTAATTATTGCTCATGGTACAAAGCGGGGAAGGCTCATTTAAGGGGGGATCGATATGGGAGAGCGATTGGTGGACGGAGGAGCTGTACATCAGGCAGCTTGATGTGAAAATCATTGAGGCCTGCGCGGGCTGCGGCTCGCGCTGATCAGCCTGGTTAGCCCCCCAACTGGCTCCAGGGCCCGGGTAATGGGTGAACCCTCCGTGAACCAGCATCCTTAGCCTCCGCATACACCCCTCCGTGCCGCCACACAATCTCACATCACCGCCCCAGCCAGGCAAACACAGAGGATGGAATAACAGTGTAACACACACACCACACTGTCTTGTCTATCAGATATAGGATGAATCAGAAAGTATAAAGAAAGGGAAACTAAACTCGTATATCTCTCACATCTCCTGTTCTGTATCATCACCCCATTGATTATCCACGCCTGTGATTATTCTCCGTTTTACTTGGCCCTGTTCTGTCCCCCCCCCCCTTATTCCTCTATGTACACCACTATTACCTCTTCCTATCTATCGCCTGACTGCAGACAGGTCTGACTGGTGGGTCGACCCTGCTACTGCGGCTCCGTGCGGGTTTTAGAGAGGTTAATAACTTGGGCCCGTGGGCATTATTTAAGGCTGTATAGCCAAAGGAGATGTAACGCTCCCCTGTTTCTGTTGCATTAGATCCACCTTTGACCCAGTGTCGTCCCTCCTTCCGCGACCCCTCTGACACATGCGTGCTCACATCCTGTATGCCCCGGCGTGCACACACACACGGCCGCACACGCCCACACACATGCACACATGCACATGCGAACGCACGCACGCACGCACACACGCACGCACGCACGCACGCAAGCACGCACGCACACACGCACGCACGCACGCACGCACGCACGCACGCACACACACACACACACTCACACACTCACACACAGGCATGCGCACGCACACGTGCACACACGCGCGCGCACACACACACACACACACACACACACACACACACACACACACACACACACACACAGTTCTATGGCTGCTAATGGAACTTTAAGGGAGATTTATACTTTGTTGCATGCCGGTGTTGTGCAACGGAAATAACTGATCTACAAGCTCACAACATGTACTGTAGCGCTGAGACTGAGACGTGTAGATCGTAATGTTGGAAATCACGATAACACACGCACGCGCACACACACACGCATGCACACACGCACACACACACACACACACACACACACACACACACACATGCTCTCTGCCTCTTCACGTCCACTCTCCTCTCTCCTCAGTTTTAGTGGGGGGCGATTCAGATGTCCTCCATCATGTGGTTTGGACCCTCTGGCACTAAACTGATACAAATGACGTTAATCTGGGAATGTGTGAACGGCAGCGTTTCCCGGCTTCTCCTTGTTATTTGTCACCATTTCCGTCTCTAAAATGGCTCCTCCGCTTTGCGCGAAGATAAAAAAGTTAAAAGCCCAAATAATTGTTTTCATCATTAGGTCGCTCGGCATTCATCATGGAGTTTGTATATCAGCGCTTTTTCTCCCGGTGGATGATTAATACGGGCTCTTCAACCAACACTGGGACACCAACATGAGGGTATCAATCCAGATAAGCACTGATCCAGTGCACAGTCAGCATGCAGGAGAGCTGCGCTGCACGTTCAATGTCCCCAAACGGGGAGAGAGAGAGAGAGAGAGAGAGAGAAATACACCTTTCCTACCTCTAAGCAATTGATGTAGGGTATAGAGAACATGAAGAGCTGTGGCAACCCCAAAAGTGGAAATTAAAGTAAACTGGCATATTCTTTTATTATTGTTATTTTTTAAATCCTGGAATATGTGTTAGGTACGTGGCTACTTTCTCTGAGATGTTCTGTAATGGGTCCATGTACCAGTTGTCCACTGTTGGAATCATTGTAACTCAAGTGGATGACAAGTTACAATGATTCTAAAACTATATCTTTATACTGCTTGGCGTGTGGACGGTCCTCAATACCATGCATCTAAGGCTATACATCTATCTCTGTCTGTCTGTTGTTGTTTTTTTATTATTATTATTATTCTTTATTTACCCAGGGAAGTAGCTGAGCACAGGTGCTCATTTTCAGCAACGTCCTGCACATAGAAACACACAGACAGACACACACAAAAACCTGGGAGCTGACCAGTACAACCACAGTCTTATACTGTTGGCCACTAAGCAGCTCCAGGGGGAGCAGTTGGGGGTTCAGTGCCTTGCTCAAGGGCACTTCAGCGGTGTTGGGTGAGTGATGACAATCACTTCCCCACCCAGATTTTTCCCTCCCGTCCGGGGAATCGAACCGGCAACCGTTCGGCAACAAGGGCGCTCCTCTAACCCTTAGGCCACCGCTGCCCGTCTGTCTGTCTGTCTGTCTGTCTGTCTGTCTGTCTGTCTGTCTGTCTGTCTGTCTGTCTGTCTGTCTGTCTGTCTGTCTGTCTGTCTGTGTCTGTCTGTCTGTCTGTCTATATGTAGCCAGTACTGTACAGTATGTGTACGCACGCACACATGCATGCACACATGACACTACACACACACGCTTCATTCAGTCTTCAGTTAAAGCCCCTGCTGCACTTATCTAAATCAAATACACATACAGTATTTTGACAAGCAACCAGTGCTTAATATGTCCAATTAGAAATGAATTCTGGTTAGACGCAGTGCTCACTCCCCTGTAGATCAGATTGTGAAACACTAATGTAATGGTTGTAATGGACTTTTGCAGATGATTACCATATATCATTTACATCATGCAGCAAACTCACATTCACATGCATACACATGCACAAACGTGTGTTTCTCACACACACACACACACACACACACACACACACACACACACACACACACACACACACACACACACACACACACACACACACACACACACTCATACCACTCGCACGCACGCACACACCCACTCACTCACACAAAAGGGTTATTGTGGGGCATCAATCATCCATCCATAAGAGTGGTTCATTTGCTAATTAAAATCTAAAAAAGCAGAGCAAAATTGACTAAGCACTAAATGCTTAATCACAAGTTTTGACCAGCAACTGACAATGCGATCCATGGTAAGATATCAATCAGGCCCATGCAAATTGCTTTTTATGAGCTGGCCTATTTTGCCTGATCACCAAGGTCATTTATTATGTCTTTAATTCCCCTCGTAGCACAGTGTATTCAATCATTCAGATTGTATTGTGTGGCGGCCACTGTGCATCTCTCTCTCTCTCTCTCTCTCTCTCTCTCTCTCTCTCTGTCTCTCTCTCTCTCTCCCCCCCCCCCCCCCCCCCCCTCCCTCCCTCCCTCTCTCAGGATGACGTGGCACATCAAATAAAAAAGAGAAAGTTTGTATCTGCGCTGAGTGAGTATCAATAAATAACATGCATGCTTAATTTTCCTTGCTTGTCAATGTTGATGTCTGTCAATTCCAAAGGTGCCTCGTGCCTTATTCTAATGAAAGAGGCTGAGGGCAGGGAAGCAGCACTATTTCATTTGGCTGAAAATGCTCTGTTCAGCCAGATTTAAGATGAAATGATGCCTTTGGTTATGGACTGTGATTAATGTCAAGGACATCAGAGTTCATCTGAATATAGCTGATCTGCATTTCCCCTCAGCTATATGATGCTGAGTCTGCACTCTGCAGAGATCACAAACAGACACACACACGACACACACACACACACACACACACACACACACACACACACACACACACACACACACACACACACACACACACACACACACACATGATGGGATGATGATAAATATCATCGCCCACACTGTCAATAATAACACAGCATGTTGAAATGATCTTGATACCCTATGACAGTCCTACATTAATATCTTTAGCCAAGGTTGACATATTTGACTTTGTTGTCTGGTTCCCATAAATTGAATGCTTGTCAAAATAAAAGTGTGATGAATTATGAGGCTTCTGCTCTGTGGCGAGGCTTCACTTCAACTGAAACGAGGCAGACTGCATCTTTTCTTTTCTTTTTTCCCCTTTTATCATTCCTAGTCAGATGAACACTTGTTAAGGAATAAAATGATTTATGACATACACATATGTACGCCACATAAACTGAATTGACATAGGCATGCTGTGATAGCATACAGAGGCAGAATAATTAGATTACACAGTTACGGGCTGGGAGGTTGGGAGTTCCAGCATTGACATTTTTCCACGTTTACATCTAAACAAACAATGCACCGTGCTACATCATTCCTGTAACCCAGCATTTCACCCTGTGCAAAGGGAGAGGGAAAAAAAGAAACACACCTCTTGATCCACTCCGCTCTCAGTGAGATTGAGACAAGTTTCTCTTTGATGGGAGAATGTAAATGTGTCATTTATACCTGTCTTGTCTTTTATCATGATGAAGCAGCTCATACTCCGCGAAGGGGAAGAAGGAGAGACGGCGGCAGTGGATTCATTCATTGCCTGTCCTGTTTCATTCACACGCTTGTGAGTCTCTATCATGCTCTCCTCTCAGCGGCTCCCGTCAAGAGGCCCGGCTTGCATTGAAACAAATCTCTCATATTCTGCCTTTTTGATTTCATTCTTTCTCCCCGTCGTCTCTCCTATTAGCTTATTCATTCTTCACATGTGACTGCCGGCCTGTTAAGGTCATATTAAACCAAAGCAATCCACTTTAAATGGTTATCTACGATGCGCATTAAAAAGCTCTTTGCTGCCCTTTAAATATTGTGATTGGGTTATAGAGGGGGGTCGCTGTTTCGGAGCGCTGATCGCTCTCCCAGGAGCCCGCTTCGGAATATAAATTGAGTAATATTATAAAGGCGGCCGCTGCAGAAGGACTGGGTAATGAATAGGATTCATGATCTGAGGAGGAACAGGAGGTCATGCAATGAAGTGAAATACTCTAATAACTCCAATCCAAACCCACACAGATGATGATACATTAACTGAGAGACCCTTGTAATTCCGTGTTTCTTTTTCTCCTCGCCTGTGTTGGCCTATATAAATGCTATATTTATTTTATAGCATAAGCCGTGCAAGGAAGAAAGCTGATCCGGGCGGTAATGGTTATTTAAACTTCTCCTTTTTGACTCAATAATGTCAAGGCTGACTATGGCTATAGTGCTGGAGGGTCAGATCAAATCTCTGCAAATCTTATAATCTTTCAAAGAAATTAATAACAAAAAGAAAGAAGATTTGTATTACTCATGCAATTTCATGATCATCCGCCGACGACTCCTGGAGATGTGGAATGTGAGATTACTCCATGCAGGCCTAAATACCAGATACAAGACTTCAGATGTAATCCGCTCCGATTATGATTTATTCTTTCTTTCTTTTCTTCTTGTCAGTGCAGGGGAATTACATTCATCATCTCGCATAGTAAGCAGTGTGTGTTTTGTGGTGGCTGGACAGTTTGTCATGTGATCCCTTCGGATGGAGACAAATCTGATCAGGTCACTGTGTCATTGGCCTTATGTCCTCCTCAGTACCTGAAGAGGACTGATTACATGTTATTCAACTGTGACCACACAGGGATTAATGTCAACTATTTGACTATAGTCGAGAATGCAGCGTTGTTGCGTAATGCTGTTTAAGACAAATTAATAAACTGTCTCGAAGCATTTAGGAAGTTGTATAACGTTTCATGGTCCTAAAACATGCATACAGCATTTTGCACTTTGAGGGCTATTGACCCAGCCATATTGAGTACATGCAGACTACATATCAGACACTTCTATATAACAGACACTACTCCTTCTCTATATGATATAATTAATCTTCACTGAGGTCTTGGCCTCATGTTCATAGGAGCCAGGACCCCCCCCCCCCCCCCTCAAAACATCACATTCCATGTGAAAGCACAATATTTTCTTGGCTGCATGCCATTTAATCCAACATATGCGATTTCATTCTGACGCCACAATAATGTCCTGACTCCTCTCGCAATATTGCTGAAGAGCAATGCAGGGTCTGCTACCGAGTGGAGAGGATTTAGTTTTATATCATGCCTTTAACTGACTGTGGTGGGCTTGGCCTCTGTCAGTGGATCTTGATGGAGTGTATAGGAGGGTGGAATGAGCCGGGGTGTTGGCAATCAGGCGCAGGGAAAATGGTTAATTCAACGTGTGATGACACCGGCTAGGCAAGCACAACAGTTTTCAAGTGCTGACACTGACCAGTAATGACTGAACGAATGGATGGAGAATAGAGGAGGGGAGAGAATGGACTGAGAAGGGCTCCCGCCGAATAGAGGAGTCAGTAAAAGAGACACTAGTGAAGTATGAGAGAGAGAGAGAGAGAGAGAGAGAGAGAGAGAGAGAGAGAGAGAGAGAGAGAGAGAGGGTGACAGAGAGAGAGACAGAGAAAGAGAGAGACACAGCTGTTCTCTCACAATCGGCTCTCAGCATCTACAGTCCCGGGCCAAAATACCATTAATACAAGTGTCAGAGCAGTGAGTGGAATCATGGCCCGGCCAACGGCTTTGAGTGGCTGGTGAAGAAAATGCCCAGGATCCTTTGGGGGGACAGGCGCTGTCCAAGAACGCTGCCCATTCTTTGGCCTTTTGTGGTGCTGCCTCCCTGTCCGTCCCACCCTCCTCCTTTTATTTGTTGCGAAGATTAAATTGCACATGATCTCTAATGTCTCGGCTCCTCCACTTGTCGTAGGTCGGCGACCTCCTTGCGGCTCAGATAATAGATACATCGTCTGTTTGTCTTGTGGTGAAATGCTCGCCCGCCACAGTCCAGTAACCCGCTATTGTCACACGGTCTGAGGCAATTAAGTAAAATGGCGGATAAGGCTTCAATGCGTCCTTTCAATATTTATTACGTCCTCTTTGTGAAAAGACCTATTTAGTCACAGTATCTAAAATGATCTCTAATGCAATTACAACTGCATTTAGAATACACATTAGTGGCAACACCCCCTTACAAAGAACCCCGATGCTTGGACTAGGGGTGATAACAGATGAAAGTAATGGTAGTCCTGCATTTCTTCCTGAATAACAACCTGGAGGACCTTAGTAAGAGGGCATACCTTTTGGAATCACTCCTGCCAGGCTGCCACTGACTCACAGTCACATGTTTAACTTTGAACCTGTCCACAAGTCAAGTGAAATGTTCGGTGCACTGTACACTGTATGTCTGCGTTTCGCAGAGGGAAAAGGGCAAGGTTACAAAATACTGCATAATATCCTCCTGCACAGAGACACTGGCTCTCCGGGCCTCCTTTGTGTCTAAATCTGAGCCTTGCATGCCTGTACGCAGTCTGAGCAGAAAGACCTTCTCTCCGACAGAACCCGTCTGCTGACAACTTGGAGCCAGTCCCTGTCTCCTCTCTCTCTCTCTCTCTCTCTCTCTCTCTCTCTCTCTCTCTCTCTCTCTCTCTCTCTCTCTCTCTCGCTCTCTCTCTCTCTCTCTCTCTCTCTCTCTTAATTGACTTCCCAGTTTGATAACACATGCCTGTCTGATTGGAGCCGGTCTGTCTCGCTGATGCTCAGAGGAACGTGCCTGTTCAATAGCAGATCAATTAGTCTATTAAGATAACCAGGGACATAGGTCCTCTACCCTGGCACACATTTGAATGGGGTCCAGAGCTACTCACTCTTCCTCTGCCAAATTATTGGTCAAAGTAATTTAGTATGCTGTATAATCATGTTTGTAGCTTTTTAGGCCTTTGTTTTAGTTAATACTGTAAAACTCTTCCCAAGTCCTTGTGCCGTTTGAAACAAGGTGAAATTGAATATGCTGTCAGTTCCATCTGTATCACAATGGCCTTTTAACATGGTATGAATTATACAGGTTATCAAAAGCAGATGCAGTTTCCCCCTATGCCACCCAGCAAATCGAACCCTGAACACAATAATGCGTATGCTGTGATCCACGTACCTGCAATGCATGCATTTATCCCATATCCTACAGGACTGCGTTGTGTTTCAGACAGATGGCATGGCTGTTATCTTCTTGAGCATTGCTCCTGCTGCGTGGGTCAGATTGGGACAGAATATTAATGTGATTGATTCAGATAATTCCTCAGATTACACACTGCAATTGTTATAGTAGCCTAGTACGAGTAGCTACAGAGTAAATGAGAGAGAATATGTCACGCTGCTTATACCCCCTATAGCCATATGTGCTGCTATTTTTACACCCAAGTGGATTGAACAGATATATGGTCAAAAAACTACAGGAGCTACTGTATATCCATTACAGTATGTTTTAACAGCGGGAGACCTTAGAGACCAACGGCGAGCGTCGCTTGAATTTCATTGGCTATCGCCCAATCACCCACTATCGCCGGGCGACGTCGCCCAAAAGATCCATCCATCCATCCATCTTCAACCGCTTATCCGTAGTCGGGTCGCGGGGGCAACAGCTCCACCAGAGTGCTCCAGACTCCCCTCTCCAGAGCAACATTAGTGACTAGTGTGTTTCCTCCAACTGCGCCTTGGTCTGCCCCGCAAAAGATTAATTATTTTTATATTTTCGGCCGACGTTCCTCCGCCCACTTTTCGACCATCGCCTGTTCGCCTGCTATCGCCTCTATCGCCAGTAGTTGCCGGGTCCCATTGACAAATAATGCACTTCCGGAAAATTCGTCTGGCTGTCGCCCGCTGTTAAAACGTACTGTTAGGAATAAAAGGGTGTCTCTCAGCTGATCAGACTCATGATGTTCTTTCACCAGAAATGAGTGTGTTCCATAGACTGTAAAAACAAGTGTTTGTGAGGTTCCTGCAAGTAGCTCTCTCTCTCTCTCTCTCTCTCTCTCTCTCTCTCTCTCTCATACACTCACTGCCTGGCCTAAGGGTGGCGCTAGAGAAAAGGCCATTGGGCTCTGAGGCAAGGACACCTGATTGAGGAATAGTGCTGCGTTTCCCCGCATCCTCTACCTACTACAGTTCAGTATGAGCTGTGGGGGGAACGGGAGGCCAAGTAACAGGTCAATAGTCACCGCAGCATTATACATCAAGGCCACAGATCTGATTTCCCACCTCTCCTCGTTGAAGTATATCCAGCAATTGTGTCCTTTCGTAAGCAACTTTTATATAGGCCTCGTGGAAAGCCCGCAAGCCCAGGGGTCAGGGTTCAATGTGCTGATGGATTATGGGGATGCTCCGTGGCCTGGTCCTGCTGACAGGCTTTATTGGTTGGGAGGATGAGCTTGTAACCCTTTATATAATTATTGTATTAAAGCTGGTGTGCCCCTGCCTCGCTGGCACTTGTCCCTGGATCAATGTGGAGATAATTTCAGAAATGAATAGTTAGTATCGATCGGCCCCTTAGTGATGGCTTATCAGCCTCTCGGACAGGTCACCGTAGATTATTGTGCCAATGTCATTTATAGCCTCTATGATAGTATTTGTATTTTTTGAAGCGGGCCAGGTTCAAACAAAGACAATTCAATTTGCAATGGATTTCCTTCTATCCGCCCCCCCTTCCTCCTCCTCTCCACTCTCTGGTACACAATAAGCAATAAATCACAATCGTTTGTGTTTTTATCTCCTTCTTTCCCTCTTCCCTTCGTCTGACACACAGGTGTTGGCCTGGTCTCAGAGGACTGAGGGAGCAAGGAGCAACTGGAGGGAGAGGCCAAGCGTCAGCACTTGAACTCTTGGCTGAGGGATTGAGTGTGCTTTGTTTGAGACAAACCAATGACCTTCGGGCCTTCTGTTTGTGGAGGAGGAAACTTACTGTTTTGTTATTTTCTGCTCTTTGTGTAGAGTACAACACAAGTACACAACACAACACAACACAACACAACACAACACAACACAACACAACACAACACAACACAACACAACACAACACAACACAACACAACACAACACAAGAGGCAACAGTACTGAGAATGAAATACAGGAGATGGTACAGGTAAGGCAAGTAAATAAGGATAGATAAGATAATAAAATTAAATACTGAGCTGCTGGCACGAGATATCTGCACTAGATTTCAGAATGAGTCCATAACTATAAAATGTATACAAGGCTGAAAAATGGCATCTCTCGAGAGGGCTAGTTCTGCAATACGAGCAGTCACATAATACATCTATCGCTATACATCTATCAAAGGTGAATGCATAAGCAGTCTGTCAACAATGAGCATAAGGTTGGATACCTGCACAGCCTACTAACAGTCAACACTGACTACAGTATGAATGATGTCCAGTACAGACTATCAGCAATGAATATCAAACTAAAGTGTTATCATCAGAACAGACTTTCGATAGACCTTCGGCTGTGATTATCTGGATAAAAACTGTAGTCCTATTTATCAACAGTCCATGTGAATGCAAGTACAGTCTCCCAACAGTTATCCCTTATCCTTAACAGGCCCCCAACAGCACCGTAACAGCCACTTCATGGCGAAACCTTTCATCCCGGGAGCTCTTAATGCCACATGTTTGTGTGTGTGTGGTTTTACCATATTGCGTAAACTAGAAGAAATATTTTGAATGTGTTCACGCACGGGTGCAGGAGTTGTTTGTGTGTTTATTCATCCAAAGCTGCTCTTTGTTTGAGCAAGGTGAGCCCCCCAGTGTCATGTTTGTACTTTTCCCTCTTGCCTTCTAAACTGTGAATGACAAGATGTATCCATCAGCAGGCTAAAGCTCGATTTCAATAGCAGCTCAGGGGGAATCATTCAGAGAAATGTAATTTACTCACTATTGGTCAGTTTGACCCCCGACCTCAATCACTTGACACAGGTTACCATGGAAACCATTGGAGAAAAAAACGAAGAAAAAAAAACGAAGAGCACCTCAGATGGAATGAGATAGCTTGATGCGCCACAGCCTATTTGGAGACAGCTGAAAGGGAAAGAGAAATAATCAGCTAGATCGACTACAAGAGAGAGAGATGCATACAGTAATCCAGCATGAATGCATTATACATGGGATTACAATACATCAGAGAGGTGGGGGGGGGGGGTTTATTAGATTAAGCAGTCTTGGAGGGTCGTTGCATAATTACATCAGCAACGCTATTTGTCATAACTGTCAGGCACGCTCGTTATTTCTTTTCCCTTTCATTCCGTTGACAGATTAATTACATCCAATTATTTCAGAAGTGTTCCCATCCTAATTAGTCGTACAGTTACACGGCACTAATAGCTCAGGGATCAAAGGAAACAAATGACTATCATAGATCATTTCAATTAACCAGCGTGATGGATTAATTAGCATGCTGTCATTTTAACGCGGCGTGTATGGATATGAATGGAGACGTCCTGCACTGGGACAGGAGCCAGATCAGCTCTTAGGGGTTTCCCTGTGATTGGTTTTCAATAGGACAGCACCTTCTCACATTATGCAAGAATTGGCAGAAATTTCCCACACAAGACATGACTACTGTTCGAACAGTCGAGAAAAAACAGTTTGTGTGTGTGCATTGGGGTTCATGGGAGTTGTCTTAAGTTCACAGTGCCTATAAGGCATAGCAGTGGGCGTGGTTTTCTGGTTCCACTGAAAAATCGGCCATTCATTTTTTCCCATAGAGATTTACAAAAATATAGAAAGAAGCCATCCAGGATCCTGGTGAATCATAAAACCTTTGATTCTGTGGGGTTTATTTAAACCACTAAACGTATTAATAAATGTAGTATATAATTTAATTCAATATTGATTTTTTTTTCTCACATAATCAAAGTTTTAATGGTCATGAATCTGTCCGTCCGTCCGTCCGTCCGTCCGTCCGTCCGTCCGTCCGTCCGTCCGTCCGTCCGTCCGTCCGTCCGTCCGCCCGTCCATCCATCCGTCCGTCCGTCCATCCATCCGTCCGTCCGTCCATCCGTCCATCCGTCCGTCCGTCTTGACGAATGCACACATGTGTAAAGCCAATATAGAACGAAAAAAGGAAAACACACAAAGACATAATTCAGAGGTTAAAAGTTAAAAGCAAACAATAGGAGAGCAAAGGTCAAAGCCATACTGTCCTATCAATAGGACAACAATTATTCCTGGTACGTCATAGCTGGCTCAGGCTATGCCAAACATCGGAGGCAGGAGACGGAGTAAAACGTGGAACAATATATGTTTATTAAAGTATAGGCCTAATGACAGGAGGAACTAAAGGTTGAACTGCAGAACTGAGAACATAACAATACTATAAGGATCCTATGAGGTTTGGAGTCAGTAGTCAGTGGTGTAAGTGTGGATGTGTGGAACATGGTCGTGGTGCGTGTGTGGATGGAAAGAATAACTCAAACATAACTAAATAGAATAGAACATGGAGACAAAGCAGGGAGTGGAGGCACAGGCGTCAGGCAGGTCTGCCTCCTCTGGATCTCTCGACACTGCATTTATAAGCCTTTGGAGACACCGGGCCCAGGTGCTCTCCCATTAGCCATCAAGACAATGCCCCATCCAGGCTCTGCACCTATAGGGCGACAGTTAGGCAGGCACTCCCTCACCACTATGTGTGGGGCATCACCAAGGGGCCAGTGAGGCACTCCAACGTTGAAGCACTGGGCCCTAGTGGTAAGAGGAGGGACTACAGGCGGACCCGTGGATTCATGACCGGGAAACCCCGTGCAGCTGGGCTTTAACATTGAGCGCTCGGTTGCACTTCCGCATTGGACCACCATTCCGCATTTGGTGGTCCAATGCGGAAGTAGACGTTTTGAGACGGTCCTTCCGGGTGCTTCAAAACGCCACTGAGCAACTTCCACTGACATGAATAGCGGAGGGGGCGGAGCTTCGCCTCTATCCTTTTATATACTCTATGGGCATCACCCCCCCCCCCCCCCCACTAATAACCACGGCTCCCCGCTTATGATTAAATAAATTAACTAGAAATTGATCAAATCCACAAAATGTAAACATAGCCAAATAAGTGCACTTTATATCAATCAAATTTACACAATGTTAATTAACTTTTACCATGGTTTTACTACATTTTTTAAATACTTTTAGATGTTCTTAGAAACTCTCGGAGTGTGAAACACTCTTAGAGCCCTGGCCATGCAACACCTGGACTCTCCTCCCCCCTCAACAGCTGGATCCTGGTGTTTCAGCTAGCAATAGGGCTGTCAGGAGAAGAACAGGCCAGGGGCTACAACGTCAGTCTATACAAAGAAAACAAAGACATCAGGGAGGGATTAGATAGACATCTAAACAGGAGCACGAGACAATGCATCCGCCACCACATTATTACTCAGTCAGAACTATACAGTACCCGGTAAAGAATGAGGATAGGCCTATAACAACATTTTTACAAGTGTGACTTGGTGAGTAATATCTACTGTTATATCTTTCATTTCATCTCCCATAGACATCCACTGCATCCTACCACAAGCCACAAGGTCCATCAGATCTCCGCCAAACGATCTGTTAGTCCTAAAAGTGCAGACACAGAATATGGTTGGCCACTTTCCATATTCGCATGCATGGTGTCCATTTTGCTCTTACATCATAACCGGCGCTACCCTTAAACACCGCATCCCACACCCCACACACACCCATACACACACATCCACACCCCTGAGTATGACATAAGAGCAAAATGGCCACCGTGTGAACATGGTCAATAACAGTTTAGGTTCAGTGCTGACCATGTGTTTGAGGCAGGCCCTCCATCATTCTCTCTAGCCTGGCCCTCCTCTCATCTGATGACAGGACATGGCCCTCTCACTCCACCTGTCAATGAGCCGCTAGCGTGAGATTTTGCGAGTTCAGACCTTTTTCACCTGAACCGGCTCACGATATTGCCGGATGTTGCACAAATTTGATAGATGTGTCTACAGTATATAACCTCCCAATGCAGCTCTCCACACACAGGATTGAATCTGAGATCCATAGCTCTAAATCTTTCCTACTGTACTGGAACCACATCTCTCCCTCAGCCTTAGGCTTAATTATACTCTCTTATGTTGTACGCACGGCCAGTGTCGCATGCCGAAAATAAGCCGATCTACAAGCTCTCGATGCCTTGTGCGGCGTACGATGAAGTATAAATCAGGCTTCAAGCCTCGTTGACCCATAGTGATTAAACCATATATCTATATGGTTGACCTTACTAATGAAATTTTGCTATTGATTTCCAAACAGGCCTTCGTTGTGTTTTACTGTAGAGTCCAATGCCGGTCCAGCTCCTCTCACACACCCTGATGGTTTGAAGCTGCGGGCAACAGTGTTCCACTGTCTAATCCAACTCAATATGGCAGACCCATTCACTCTTCATTTGAACAAACAAAAGCAGCACATAATGATCAGGCCTGCCATTATGGCCGATTGATTTGATCTGGTCCAGGGCACTGCAGATTTATTTTCTTTTATGCCCATATAGATGTGTGTCACAACAACGACCTCAGTGTGCAGTGTGCGTGTGTGTGTGTGTGTGTGTGTGTGTGTGTGTGTGTGTGTGTGTGTGTGTGTGTGTGTGTGTGTGTGTGTGTGTGTGTGTGTGTGTGTGTGTGTGTGTGTGTCAGTGTATCCCTAACCAAACAAATGGAAGAGGTTTGGGCTAGAGAGCCTGGAGCCCTGCTCGTCCTTTAATTGCCATTTACATACTGGCGGAATCATTAATTTCTAATTCCCCTATTATTTGCCCCCACCCCCCTCTTCTGTCCCAGCGCTTGTGTCAATGTCAGGGCCCATCAGTGTCACTGGGCTGCTGCACACACAGCTAGTCATTTTGTGACCTATAGATGCTTGTCTGTCTCACAGATAAGTCATGTTTGCTTTGCTATCTTTTTCAATAAAAAGGCCCCACTGCCACCTTGCGAAATATTACAGTCACAAAGTAGAGGAAGGTTCAGTATAGTAGTACTCTGATAAGAGGGAGATAGAATTTACAAATACCATTTTAACAGATGGGTTTGTCAAGTAAGTGCTTTACAAAAAAAAGCAAAGCACTGGACATACTGTACTGGGGCGACTGTGGCTCAGGAGGTAGAGCAGGTCGTCCAATGATCCATAGGTCGGTGGTTCGAATCCCGGCTCCTCCTGTCTACATGTCGAAGTGTCCTTGGGCAAGACACTGAACCCCAAATTGCTCCCGATGTGCTGGTTGGTACCTTGCATGGCTTCCGCCGCAATCGGTGTATGAATGGGTGAATATGATGCACAATCTATGTAAAGCGCCTTGGATAAAGGCACTATATAAATGCACCATTTTACTGTAAATCCAATGGGTCCCACAAAACAAAATGTTGAACATGGCATCAAAGCTGCAATCTGACTGATTGATTGATTGATTGATTGATTGATTGATTGATTGATTGATGTATTAACAGTTTGCACAAAAAAAGCACAGTCAGAAAGTAAAGTTTAATACAAATACAATGCTAAAATGATTCAACCCAACAAAGCACTATGGCTTCATTGGCTTGTTTCCATTGGGGTCCTGTGTATTCAATTCATTGAGACATCTTTTTTTCTTTTGACATCTTAGTCGTTATTCATCATGTGGGCGCTAGCCCCATTTGGAACCTCACTCTCCGCTGTTTGCTCCGAGAAAGGGTTCCGCATAGAGGTATCCCTGCATCGGTAGAAAGGGGTTTGAGCCCGTCCCAAAACGGTGGCGAAAACCCTTTTCTCAGTATCGTTTCCTAAAAGTAAAGGTATTTCTGAGTCTGACGAGCTACAGATGATAAACTTAGGACAGGAAAGGGGTGAAACAACTGCTTAAATAGCTTATGAAGTCAGCCAGTTTGTTTAGCATTAGCATTAGCGCCTCCCCTGGTTGAATGTCGAATTAGATTTTCCAACTGACTTCATTCGATATTCGACCAGTGGAGGCGCTAATGCTGCCTCTCTGGCTGCAACTTCAGACAAAAACATGTTAGGCCTACTGGCTGACTTCATAAACTATTTAAGCAGTTGTTTAACCCCTGTCTAAAAATTTTACTTTCCTGTCCTAAGTTTATAATCTGTAGCTCGTCAGAAATACCATTACTTTTTGGAAACAATACTGCGAAAAGGGAGAGTGAGATTCCAAGGGGCTATGTGGGGGCAAGATCCAAAGGGGCAATATTGTTTTCTTTCAACAACAAAAAAGCAAAAGCAAAACAGCAAATTGATTGTGACACAAAATAATGTGTGTTTTATTGTCAGATAGGCCTACTATCTAGCAAGTAGACACACTGTGAAGTGAATGCAGGTTATTGTTAGACACTCCCTAAGCAGACTTCACGCGGGCTCTTTAAAATCCTCCGGTAGCCCCGCCCCCTTCTCCCACACCACCAGCTGTAGAGTTGTAAACAAACAAGAGAGCGGTCTCCAGTACAAGCTGCGTTATGTGTCGAAGTAAAAGACTACGTGAAAAACTTTTAATGTAAAGTTCCACCTCATGGAAGGAAAGTTGAGTGCATGCAGTTGTCAGTTCAGTGTTGTCATGCAGGGACACTGCAGGGAAAACTGCGTTTGTTTTGTTTCCTAACTTGACCAGTAATTACTGTTTATTTCTCCAGGTGAGTTGTGTGTGTGTGTCCCGTGTGTGTGTGTGTGTGTGTGTGTGTGTGTGTCAGTGTGTACGCGTGCGTGTGTGTACGCACGCACCCGTGTTTTCGTGCGTGTGTGTGAAAAACAGCGCCCACTTTTTGTATGACAGTCAACAGTCTGTCTCGAGGTGTGTGTGCGCGCGCGCGTGCATGCTGAAATTAACAGACAAAACAAGTGAAATCAATATTTAACTGTCCTTGAACTGTACCCATTCTGCAAACTGTTAATAACAACTTCAATCAATCAATAGGCCTAAATACAGTAATATATTATATAATATCTAGTACTCTGCTCAAACTTTTGTAAGTACAGTTCTTTATGGCAGTAATTATTACACAATTTACTCTTAACAAAAACATAAAATGTAAAAATGCTATTGGTATTCAAAATATTTTATGAGAAATATAAACTGTGCTCACGTCCCCCCCGCACATGTAGAGTAAGTTGGTTGAGTGTCAGTGTATTATTTGATTTATAAGCAATTGAACTTTGCAAAATATAACTAACTTTACCGATGCTGCATTGACTGTTTGCCAATGAATCATGTTCAGTGATCTGTCTGTCTGTCTGTCTGTCTGTCTGTCTGTCTGTCTGTGCTACAGTCGAATACCGTGCTACCTGGTGTAGAAGCCCACATGCCCAAAACAACGCTCCCGGATCATAACTGCTTGGCTGAAGTCCACCCCTGTGTTCCTGGATAGGGTCAGCTGCATGCACGGGCCCACACGTTGTCACCACTACATCTGGGACCCGGGCGACGGGCATCTAAGCAGACGACCTGCCACGCTCGAAATGTACCAACGTTGGCTGCTTCAAAACATCTATGAAGAAGTGGAGCCTGGCTGACACCTGACAGCCTAGCATGCGAGTGCGGGTAGCTTGAGCAGACTGCAGGGTCTACCACATAATCACCAGTCCACCATCGGAAGCCGGTCCCGTTGATGTGGGACCTGACCTGAGACGTGGGCGTGGCTGCGCAACATTGAGCTGGACATCTGATGATGATACATGAAAGAAGGAGAAGGTATAAGAGCCGAGGTGATGACCCTAGGCGGCAACAGCGAGGAGTTTGACATCTTGAGAGTTATGGTTCACTGTGGTGTGGATGGCATGGCCAGTGTGTGAAAGTCCAACCCCCCCCACCATATCAAACTCAGCTTCTTCTTAGAACTGTAGAGACCGATCTCTTACTGTATACAGCTGCGAATGCAGGACCCTGACCTGCTCTACACAAGTCCCTGGTCACTGTGCTACTGTACATAAGAATGCTATGTGCAGTACAAAATATCAATGAACATGCAATATAAAGTATCTGTATGGGGGGCTACTAAGTGTGAGTGAGAATGGGGCTGGCGACGGTCACTGCCATTGACACCTCCCAGCAGGGGAGGAAAGTACTGGCGAGCTAGTCAGTGAAAGGAGCATCACCTGTGACTGGAGACACCTGGGGATGAACTAGACTTTATCCGTGGGTTCCGAAGTTTGACCCTGGCCATCACTTACACAACTGATGAATCCTGTGCCCCAGCCTGGCGTAGAAGCCCACATGCCAAAAACAACGCTCTCAACTCTCAAGACAGCTCAAGGTAGGAACCTTTTTTTATGCTGCTGCTTGTGTTGTACGCTGTACATACATGAATGTGATTCAAGCTGTAGTCCAACAGGCTCAGTGACTGTTTTTGCTTCTGGAATTCTAAAATTCTATTAGATTTAAGTTCAAGCTAGAGGTTTTGGGCTTTGAAATAACAGCCATTAATGTGGATCTACACATGTCTACCGTGGTGTTACTGCTGTTGTGATCTGTGACATGGTGGCTGATATTGGTCATGATGACTGCATGGCTTGGTTGCAACACCTCTGTCTATGTAGGGCTAGGCCTAATCCT
The DNA here is from genome assembly GCF_951216825.1 of Electrona antarctica. Lineage (NCBI taxonomy): Eukaryota > Metazoa > Chordata > Actinopteri > Myctophiformes > Myctophidae > Electrona > Electrona antarctica. The sequence goes on from NC_136811.1 coordinate 43,327,332, forward strand.
CGTGGCCATTATGTCTTTCTTTCTTTCTTTCTTTCTTTCTTTCTTTCTTTCTTTCTTTCAAGTCATGGACAGCTTGGCGACATTTCCGCTGTGCAATGCCCGACTTAAGCGGACTGCATGGGAATGGGGTGGCGCTATGTAAACTGTCACTTCCAGCCTCAATGCTTGGTGCTACAGTACTAGTTCATGGTTTTAGACATTGCTAGCAGTGTAGCGTGTAGTTCATTTTATTATTTGTCATTTAGCGATAAGACATTTAACATTTCAACCAGTATTGGAACATGGAACACGGCCGGACTCATCACCAGTCGCCATGTGCCGACTATGTGGCTTCCGCGAATCCGCGTGCAGTTACGGTTAGGGACAGGGTTAGTAATGATGGCGGTGCGTCAGAATAGCGGCCTTCAGAATGCCGGTTGTAACCGTGTGTAACCACTGGGCCCAGCGCAACAACGTTTAGAACGCACCACACTTCAAGCCAGGTTCAGAAATACTGTTCTATTGTGTTATGGTGCATTCTTTGTGACATATGATTTCAAATGAAAGAACATTGACAAATATACATGCCAGATTTCAGATAAATGCAGCATTGTTCTGTATGTAAAGCATAAGCTCACTTAAATCCTCTGATTTAAATTGCAGGTGGGCAATGAACTGGCAAATCCAAAATCTGAGACTGGAAGAACAGAAACATTGTTATGGAATAACATGAAGGAGACATACTGTACTGTACATACGTAGTAACATCTATGTTTCTACTGTATTAAAAACTACTGAAGTATAAAGCCATAGCATAACTGTGGTAAAAGTGCTTTGTGCAGGGCATTGCTATAGTAAAAAATGCCTGTGCAAAGCATTGACTGTAATCAAGGCACAGAGTATTGAGAGGAAAGAATATGTCTAGAAAATTACAAAGAAAAAAAAAAGAAAGAACAATAACATCTGTCAGACGGCCTAAATTACATATTGATCAGTTTTAATTGCATTCCGGCCATCGGGAGGAGCTTTGAAAATTCATAAAATAAATAAATAAAGTAGTTTTGTGCATGATTAAGTCAGGGACATCTAAATGAATTCCATCACTTAACCTCCAGTCAAAGGGGATTATTGAGCTTTATGATGTGCCCAGCACAATATCAATAGGCCTGGATAGGGTCGGTGGGTTTTTTGCACGTTGCTCTTTTGTTTGGTTGTAAATGAGCTGCATCACATTCAATGACCACACAAACCATTAACAATAGACATATCGGGTGAGAATCACACTCATGAGGCACACAAAATCTCTCCATGTCTCTCTCTCTCTCTCTCCATGTCTCTCGCTGTCTCTCTCTCTCTCTCTCTCTCTCTCTCTCTCTCTCTCTCTCTCTCTCTCTCTCTCTCTCTCTCACTCACACACACAAACGTGCATCCACGCGCCACACACACACACACACACACACAGGACACAAGTAGCCAACAATACATGTTATTCACACAACCCGAGCCTATTCTGAGGCGGACATTCGGTGAGAATAGCAGAGCTACAAGCTCACAGTGCGTCGCAAAGGCGACACAATGAGCTTGTAGATCGGCTATTGGCAGCAAACTGATTTGGTGTAGAGGGAAAACAAGGCCTACTATAGAGCCATGGGGGACCCCGGTCAAACACAGTATAGTATAGGGTTTTATAGGGTTTAAGGTCGAACACATGGCGTACAGACTACAGACTGAGCTAGAAAACTAGAAAAGAAAGAAATTTGAACCTAGTGAAAGGCATCATAATATGCCACATAGCCTTGACATCGATACGAGGTGAACATCCGTATGGATGCTGTGATCTTCTACAGATTATACTAAGCCAGGCGCTTTGCATGTAGCCATTCCCTACAGGACCTGTGGCTGACATCAGATGCCCATACTTGCAATTACTCGCTGATCGTCCTCACAAGCCAGATAATAATTAGAGGTTGACAAAATTCAGGGCCAGGTTGAAGAGCTATTATTGATTTCCCCCTCCCCCATTTGAAAAGGGATCAAGAAAATAAGACATGAAATTTACTGTCTTCATAAAAGTTTTAGTAAAGCAGGCCATTTGCAAAGGGATATATCGACAGTTTTTTCATTACCATACATAGTGTTCGCGAAAGCGTTTTGGATTATTAGCAATAAGGGAGCTGCTCTCTCCGCCGTGTCTTTCATGCACCAATAAATAATGGCTCCTTTAGAAATTTTGGACGTGATTTTAATCACCTGCACAACCACCATAACCTCGGTGAGGTTATAACAAGATTACTTTCCAATTCCATGTTGACACACAGAGTGCCTTAAGCTTTCAGCTGATACATGTATTGTGTATATGTGCAGAAGAGAGTGGACAGGAAAACAATACACACATAGCTAAGGGCACAATGAAAAAACAAACACAGGCCGAAAATTGTGAAAACTTCAATGTGTGCGGGCCCGACTATAACCTCTCACCTCATCTGTTTTTTGTTTTTTTTTGTATGGTAGAGGGAAATATGGCAGAGGGCCATGCCAAATGGCATTTTTTAAAGATTTGTTTTGGGCTTTTCTGCCTTTTATTGATAGTTTCAAGTGGAGATTGACAGGAAAGAGGGAGAGAGAGAAGGGGAGAGACATGCAGCAAAGGTCGTCATGAACGGGACTCGAACACGCAACACGCTGTCAGGCCAGAGCCCTCGTCCTGGCCAGGAAAGCTCAAAAGCATAACTGGCACATCCTGCATAACACCACAAGCAGACTCAAGTCCCGTCACCTCTACAACAAGGCAGCACAAGAGATGCTCAACTCCTCCTCTGAGGACATCTCCAGAGATACATGGTTGGCAGCAGCGTGGAAGCAGGAGTGGGAGTCAGCCGGGCCTTCCCGCATGCATCGCTACATCTGGGAACAAGGAGATGGCGTCATAGGAGGTGATGACCTACTTCGCCGGCAATGGACCACACTGAACCACTTACGAACTGGGGTTGGGTGCTTCAATGCATCAATGCAGAAGTGGGGATTGGCGGACAGTGCGGCATGCGAGTGCGGTGACCCTGAGCAGACCGCCGACCATATCATCAACACCTGCCTCTTAAACAGACCACCCTCGGAAGCCAGCCTCTTTGACCTGGGACCAGAGATGCGGGCGTGGCTCCACGACACCGAGTTGGACCTCTGACGTTACATGAAAGAAGAAGAAGGCGGCCCGAGCCTATATGTGGTATGCATTGTACATGGACCACTAGGCCTCATCTGTTTTATCAGAACTTTTTTCTGCTGTTCTTCTGTTGTCGAATGTCCAAAGTATTGTGGACAGTTGCACCCCCCACACCCTCCCAGCCCCGCCATGAAGAAATGATTGATCGAGGAGAAAGGGAGAGTGAGAGAATTAGAATTGACGGAGACACGAAGAGCGGTCTGACACCCCAGCCCGCATGGCTTTCTGTATGCACGCGGACAAAGTCAAAACCATTTGGATTTGAGTTTGAGCCGTGTGTGTGAGAGAGAGAGATGTGCAGTTGAAGCCCAGGGGGTCATTACCCTTCCTCGATGGACAGACTATTAACTTTTTGATTGGCGGCAGGGCTGACTCTGCCTATTCATCATTGAGCCCTGTCGATTCCTCAGCATCTGGGAAGCGGCACATAAATGCGGAGTATGAACAGTGCATCTCAGCATCCTCTGAAAGGGCTGCATCGCCACGGCCATAAAGAAAAACAGCAGCCTTTCACCGCTCGCTGATTTCCTCCCTCTGTTAGGACTTGGAACACTCCGAGTGCTGACAGGCGGCCTCTCTCAAAAATCGTTCTGTAACTGTTGTATTTTCTTTTTCTTTCTCACGTGTCTTTACTTCATTCTCTGTTGACAGGGGCTAAAGCAAAATCACATCCTTCTGTCCGGATGATTCCAGCATTTTTTTTCTGCTGCTGGCTGTCCCACATATACAGTACAGTAGAATTTGATGTGATGGAACTTTGCAGACCTTACTTCAGCTTTCACTTTAATTACTTGTTGGTCTCTTTATAGGAGGAGGAGGAGGTGGGGGAGAAAATATGGCTGTCAGGGTTTATGGGAGGGGGCAGGAAAAAAAAAAAGGGCTGACCTGTTTTATCTGCCCTTGCACACGCATCAGTGTAATGATGACAAAACGGGATGTTAACTAATGATTAGTAGAAATGGTTGCAGTTAATTAGTTGGTCCTTCGTTTATCGTTCCATTTGCACATTTTGGGGAGCAATCGTTATTAATTAGGGCCATCATGCCGAAAGGGGTGAGGTGGAACCCTACAGCCAAGTTAATCAGGCTGCAATGAAAGCTCCATTATCCTGCTCCGTCCCGTTGGCCTGTGATCTATTAGCATTATCTAAAAGCTGCACCAGGATCAAAGAGAGGAGGGGAGAGAGAGAGAGAGAGAGAGAGAGAGAGAGAGAGAGAGAGAGAGAGAGAGGGGGGAAAAAGAAACCTAACGGGACATAAACAGGCTGGCTTTGATTGGCCCCGTTCCTGGGTCATTGGTTATATGGGAGAATCTCACATGATATTCTGTGGCTCTTTGTGTCGTTGCATAAATCCCAGCCTGTTTCTATTGAACGGTATTGGAGGAGAGGCTCGGTGCCATGTGACTGGGGATTGGTCAGAGTGGGGTTGGTGCTTGCTGTTCCTAGAACGGAGGTGGCTGGCTGGGTGGGTGGGTGTGTGACGAAGGTGGTTGATGTTATAGTACTGGTTGGTGAACTTGAATGTGACGTACAAAAAAACTATAATAAATTATACTGTAGATAATCTGTCATCTAGTGTCAAGAAGATGGGGACGTCCGCCATTACATAATCTGTAATCTGTTATCAGAAATAATATAGAGGCGAGAGCGTGTTGCATGTTCACTTTTAATAAATAAGTATAATTCTCTACCATGTAGGCCGACATATAAACATCACAATCGCCGGCCTAACTATAATATTTTGTCTTTCGTTAAACATAATATTTAAACATGTCAGACCTTTTTTTTTTCACTGCCTAACCCTTATCGGATTTTAGGCTGCCAGCAATTTGTAACGTCTAGACTCCACTTGGCAAAATTAAATCACATCTCTCTCTCTCTCTCTCTCTCTCGCTCTCTCTCTCTCTCTCACACACACACACACACACACACACACACACACACACACACACACACACACACACACACACACACACACACACACACACACACACACACACACACACACACAGACAGACGACACAGCAGGGTCCGGATCACACTTCCCCGTCTTGGTAATTATGCCAGGTTTTAGAAGAGATGTATGTAATCATGAGTTTTGTGTTGCTGCTAAATATAGAGTTTAGTGTTTTCAGAAAGGGTGCGTGACCTAGATGAATGCAAATAAGATAAAGGTCTCCTCCCTGAGACTTTTAATACCATAAAATGGTTGGGGCATTCATCACAAATAACTAGGGATTGGGCACCAATGTGCAAAAGCGGAAATCGATACATTTCAGTGGCTTAGGGCCTATTTCATGTAAATGAGCTTCAGAGTAAGCTGATATGGTTAAGGCAAGAAGGCAAGGTTACTGAGAGATGGAAAGGAGAGGAAAAAAGGGAGAGAGAGAACACAAGAGAGAGAGAGCGAGAGAGGCCAAGGTCCCGAGAAATCAATAGAATAAACTTGAGAAATGATTTAGATGAAGCAGATATGAACATTGAAATAAACAAATAACTTTAACGGAAATCAATCATATAATTTAAAGAGTAAACAGCCTGAACCAGGGCGATCTCCCTCATGGTTTAGTGGAATAGAGGATTTTTAATTTCATCATTGATATTATGCCAGACTTGGAGATTTTGCAGATGGTTGCAACCAGGAGAAGGAGAAGAAAATCAATTGAGTCTAGTTCTGTGGTCCTAAGAGCCGTTAGATATTTACAGCATGGAGGTATGGGTGCTTGTATAAATTTACATTTTAAGAGATAAAGGACCTCTGTATTTTATCTTGTTATTGATAATAGAAACTGTCGACTTTTATCCTGTCCCATCGCAGGGGAAGCTGAGCTGTCTTTGTGTGTGTGTGTGTGTGTGTACGGTATGTGTATGTGTGTGTGACCAAAACGGGTGCAAGTTTGTTTGTACGTGTGTGTATGTGTGTGTGCATGTGTGTGTGTGTGTGACAGAGAGAGAGAGAGAGAGACAGAGCGATGGTCCGAGGCAATTTCAGGCCTTTATTTTCTTGATACACAAAAGCCGGGCTTTGTGCTGTTTTTTCATCCCGTTTCCACGGCAAGGCAATCGAGGTGGCATAATTGCATCAGAGCTCCAGAAATATAGGCTCGCAATTTGGAAGGAGGACGACAAGAAGAAGAAGAGGAGAGCTGGGGGTGAGGGGGGGGGGGGGGGGGGGGGGGTATAGGGTGTGTGTGTGTGTGGGGTGTTAGAAAAGGCATCTGAGACAGGTTCATTTACGGGTAGAACTGGGACAGAGAGGTTAAGACGTTGTGACAAGAGACAAAGTAAACGTATATGTAAATGCAAGAGGTTGTTATCACTCCTAAAACACTGTGCAGGCTTTTCCGCGCTTTGGAGGCCCAAATTATATTTAGGCCACATAAGAGATCCAATAGACCGACTGTGACCCGCTGCTATGTAAATGGTCCAGGTAATTCTTTAAAAGACTGCAGTGGTGGCCCAACCGTGGAGGCAAATAACAACAAAGTGTTTACATCATTTGAATGATTTAGGGCTACTTTAAGCGATCACTTTAATAGACTCTGGTGGGCTGGCACAGACTTCCAGGTCACAGCTTTCCCTGGGCTTTCTCTCTCCATTTCTTTTAACGAGAACCAGCCGGAATAGAGGGAGGAGAAGAAAAAAAAGATGCATTTGCGATCTCACTCAGACATACTGTAGAACCACATATACAGTAAATATACTGAATAATAGTATATAATGTGTAATGTACATTACATACATTACATTCATTTTGATAATGTAACACAATATGTTATGTATAGGTGCAGATTCTCTGCATGAGATTTGAAGCTCATCTTTTCAGCTGCTATTGCTCATGAAATTACATTAACAATACAGTGGTTTGTAATTGTAGAATCGACTTTGCATTAACATATCGTCGCTGTTTATGTATGTCCAAAAGCGTTACTTTCCAGGAGATGGGAAACAGAACCTGCTCCTTTTTGGATCCAATAGTTATTATTTTTAATACTAATAATACTTTTAATTTATACAACCCCAGTGATGTAAAAAGGTTTTCAAGGGATGGTCTTTTAGATGAGTCCCAGGGACATTTTATGAGTCCCACTTCAACGACCTTAGGAGTCATATTTTGCCATTTCTTTTTACAAATTGCAGCAATTAACTCCCATTTCATTTAATGTGGTTATATTCATGTAGAGAACAGAAGAAGAAATGATTATTATAACTAAAGTAAAGCGAGCAAAATAAACTAGAATAAAAAAACAGTACAGTAGTACAGTAGTGCATCCCGTGGATGCAGAGGTCGTTGTTTTATTGCGTCCCTTAACTATAAACTGCGTTTTGGGATGCAAAATGCACCCCATTTTAATCCCTGCAACCCACAGACAGACTTAAATAAACCAAGCCTCCCTATTTTGGGCATGTCTTTAGGCTACATAAGTGAAAATTGTCCAAAAATGTGTTAATTCTAAATCCTAAAACTAAAAATAGACACCAGGCAAAGTCACAAGGAGAGGACAATGTATGCTGTCACAGCCATGCAGTTCACAAGCAGTCAAATCAGTGCACCTGAGACTCATTTGTTTGCGGAGAGTAGACCCAGCAGCTCAGAAAGTGAAGCTAATGTCTAATGCTCCGCCGTACGGCGGTCGACAGCACCGCGCTCTAAAAATAGCCGATATGCAACACCGTCTTAAAACGAAGGATAAATCAGGCTCATCACATTTGGGTCGGCCACAAGCAGCAGCCTTGTTCCTTTTTCATGCCCTCCTTTTCCCCGTCACTGCCGTTAAAAGAGGTGTATCCACCCTTCCCTTGTCCACTTACATTTTTAATTACCATCTTCCGCTCACCTTTGTTATAGTCATGACACGCTCGCATTAAGCCGCGTACCGCGGGCAGTCGGAGGGAGGGAGGGAGGGACGGAACGGGGAGGAAAAGAGGGAGACAAGAGGGGAGAGCTCACTCTGCCTCTACAGAGCGGCCCCTGCTTACTTCTCTAATTATGCAGGCAGACACGCTGCGGTGTGAACTCTGGTACCAACATGCTGCTTCTGACATGGGATCAGGACCCCAAGGCCACTGGGGGGCCACATAGCGACACAGAGAGAGAGCGAGAGAGAATAAGAAAGAAAGAAAATTAAAAGTAGAGCCATGCTCTCTTCTGAAATGATATCTTTATTGTTCCTTTTATTATATTTTAGTCAGGGACGCATATATATGCATATACCGGTAGGTCTATAGGTGATAGTGTTACGGCGGTGCTACCTGGATTAGCCAAGCAGCATACTAGGCTAAAAAGCAGGGAGCGCAATACTGAAACCCACCATGGATATTAAAGAGTGTCCCCAAAGAAAGTCAGTGACTTTCTGTTTGAACTGTGATCCATGTGAGGACACGGACATTAGAAAGGTGGAGGCAGAGCTTTGCATAGCAGCAGCATGTGTGACAGCATTGTTGTAGCGGAAATCATCATGAAGGAAGCCATATTTTAAATGTACCGCCTTGTGAGAATGGAAGTGTGATTGGTAGAAATGCGGGACTGATTATAAACACTGATTCAGTCAGCACTCTGACAGCTGATTTATGGCTGGGCGTATGACTCCTGTGTCCTGCATGAACTACTGAGGCAATGCTTCATTTATTTATTTTTCCCCATTACATTCAGGATTGTACTTCATCACATTCACAACACCATCCTAAGATGTGTGTTTGCGACTAGAATATTACTGTAACATGGTAGGATCCTTGAGACGTTCCCCCAGACAGTCAGGTTTATGAACAAACAGGGCCAGGAAGAAGAACAATAATAAGCTTCAGAAACAATACATTACTATTGTTCCTATTCTTTAAAATGTATTTGTTATTCTCGTTAATGCTACCTGTATATTGTTGATGAACCAAAACAAAATGATTGTGTAAGATGTAACAATACAAATCTTGAATCGTACCATTACTGTAGGAAGAGTGCAGAGGCAGGGAGCGATGGCGTGGTCCTGATCTGTACAGCATCTACAGTAACACATGACTGGTCGCCAGAATGAACACATCATGATGCATGTCTGCTCTCTGCAGAAGACATTGTCCCTGTGTGCGTGCGTGCGCGCGTGCGTGCGTGCGTGCGTGCGTGCGTGCGTGTGTGCGTGCGCGTGTGTGTGTGTGTGTATAATTGAGTATAAGTGATATGAATTTACTAAAGTAGATGTAATTTCCTGTGTTCTGGTGATTTTCTTTATCATATTTGCTTTACTACCATTGGAAAATGTTTGCTTTTACTAGCATTGGAAAATGATGCGTGCGTGCGTGCCGTGCGTGCCGTGCGTGCCGTGCGTGCCGTGTGTGCGTGTGTACAGTATGCGTGAGGTGTCATTAGTGCCATACAGTTTGATGCAGACAGTAATTGATGGGTCAGCATGTTCCTGAGTGGCCGCTAAAGCTTTGTTAATTGTCATAAGAAGTTCACATTGATTGGGCCCCTGGATCAGTACATACATTTGAATTGATGAATGTTTTGTTCTGAAATGAAAGTGTTTGTAATTGATGGTCGGTGTGCCACTTATTTATTGAGTTCATTAATGCAGGCCCCGGGACAAGAGCGAAGTGTGTGTGTGTGTGTGTGTGTGTGTGTGTGTGTGTGTGTGTGTGTGTGTGTGTGTGTGTGTGTGTGTGTGTGTGTGTGTGTGTGTGTGTGTGTGTGTGTGTGTGTGTGTGTGTGTGTGTGTGTGTGTGTGTGTGTGTGTGTGTGTGTGTGTGTGTGTGTGTGTGTGTGTGTGTGTGTGTGCGCGCGTGCGCGCGCGGCGCCCACTGAAATACTGGACTCAACTACTACCTTACACTGCCCATGCAGGGAGTGCGTTCCAATGTCATGTTTGAGAGGCGAACAGAGAGTGGTCTGAAGAAAAACACCGCCTCATCTGGTTTGATGATTCTGTGTATATTTGTATACTGTATATGAATGTATAATGGTTTGCGAGGTCAGGTTATTCCCTTCACATGCAGCCACATTCAGTTTAAACTGCCTGTATTTGTTTAGTTTCCCAGTGACATGGGGAATGCCACACGTCATTGTGTGGCAGCAGTACAGTAGCTGGAGTCGTATAGCCGGTGCAGGTCGCTACAGTGATACGCTCAAGTCCATGTGTTTATAAAGGACATTTTAAAAGAACCAATGTAAACTAAAGTGCTATCCAATCAGTGAAAGTGAAAACATGTATTAAAACATGTTTAAAATATCACAAATAAAAACAACATACGTTGCTTTATCAGTAGTTTTCAAACTTGTCATGGACCCCCAAAATGCTATGTGTAAAAAAAAAAGAAGCTAAAAGAAGACTATAGATGGGGAAGAAATTATGCAAACTGTTCAACTGTTACCTTGTACAGAGAACAGTGTGACTATTACAGACATGCCTCCCAGTGACTACTACATGGAAATGGGCTAAAATAAGAAAATCAGTGCAGTGTTCCTTTTACTATTTTGTTTTACAATAAATTAGAAGACAAGTTCGATGGTATAGTACTTGCAACATACTGTTTTCTGATTTGGAGTTCTATGTACAGTATTGACTCCGGTGACCAAGATGCACTGCTTTAATATGCTAAACGCCGGAGGCACTTAATGTCCATAATTTCTCTTCTCTTCTCTTCTCTTCTCTTCTCTTCTCTTCTCTTCTCTTCTCTTCTCTTCTCTTCTCTTCTCTTCTCTTCTCTTCTCTTCTCTTCTCTTCTCTTCTCTTCTCTTCTCTTCTCTTCTCTTCTCTTCTCTTCTCTTCTCTTCTCTTCTCTTCTCTTCTCCTCTCCTCTCCTCTCCTCTCCTCTCCTCTCCTCTCCTCTCCTCTCCTCTTCTCAGAAGGGGGAGGAGAGCCAAAGCTAAACCAGGGTCACATTTAACACCGCTGTAGAGATGTGTTACAAGCCCAGCAACCTCGTTTTCTAATCATGTTACTGAGAAACAAGAACACAACAAATTTGCCCTTGAAAAGGGAAAGTGGAGTTTCTAACCTGGCCACAATTTAATTTACAGACCTCGCATTGTACTGTAGGTGTGAAGTGGGAAAAAAACCAACAACATGTTAAGCCTTCCTCCAGAGAGACAGAGAGCAGTAGAGAGACGGACAGAGAGAGAGAGGAGGGGGGGGGGGGGGGGGGGTAGAGAGATAAGAGAGAGAAAGAGAATGAAGACACAAACACACAACTCATCACCTCTCAAAATACTCCACACGCACGCACACACACATGCATGCAGGTACGCACACATGCATGCAAGCATACACACGCCACACATCACACACAGTACTGCACAAAACAGCTTAAACCATTAACAAGATTAGGTCCTAAACCATAAAGGGATGTTGTAACAGCATCAACATAAGCCTGTCAACACCATGGCAGAACCATAGCTGCAGGAAAGGGAAAAAATGGCTGTTTAACATTTACAAAATAGAGATTATGAGCTGAGTGCTTTGAAATAAGTGATTATTTTACTCTCCTTTTGAATGGGGTTTTTAGCAGATTTATTCTCCATAGAGGTGTAACTAGAATGATTGCTAGTGTATGTGCAGATGCATCCTATAGCTTAGCCTTAGACCACAGAGACCACCTTGCAGTTGAGTACATTTGGATCCGTAGCACAGTCCTTTTGATTTTCACAGAAATAATACGCACAGTATTGTGATGTAGCTGGATGTGAGCCCAACGCCACGAAACGGGGCCATTTCTACACTCATTGACACTCGGGGTTTGACAGTGTGCAGGCAGGCTACAGCGGGATTCAATATGGTGGTTCAGTGACAGGGTGTAACACAATTAAAACAATAAAGTCCACAATTGAACATGTCACTGAGGAACTTTATCAATTATGCATCAAAGTGGGCTCCCCACAACCCCCACCTTACCCATTCTTCCTGTCGCGCTGCACTGTAATAAGTCCCTCCTTTTGCCTGTTGGCTGGGAACCTATTTGTATGCGTCCCCGTTTCCTCCTCGCGCGGCGGCGGCTGCGGTGGTCGGACGCTCTATTAATCTTTCTATATGAACGGTTACTACGGTTACTGGGGCTGATGAAATTGGGCCCAATGAGGCGAGCCTCCAGCGGCCCAGGATAGGCCCCATTCATCTTGATTTGATTCCCGCGCTGACACCGGAGCGGTCCGATGACAGAGGTTAAGTCAGCGAGTGGCCGTTGCCTTCTTGTTTGCTCTTTCATAACCCCCCACCATCACCACCACCACCACCACCGCCTGCCTCCCTTCTAACCATCCTCTACCACGAGAAATGAGTGGTGGTAGAGCACAGAGGTTCTCATGTCGATTTCATGGGGGCACAAACTGGAACATCCGATAACTCCCACTTGGCTGATCCCATAACCAGCCCCCCCATCCTTGTCACGAGCCGGGACCGTCCGTCTCAAACAAATATATACAGCAGCAGCGAGCTCTCCTTGATAGTATGTGACTTCTCCAGATCACAGATAGATGGTGCAGTAGAATAGAGTCAGGGGCCACTTGACAAGTGGCACTCTCTCCCCCTCTCTCATCCTGCAATTTCACACTGTCATTTTGGGATTATTTCATTATTTGCCGTGATCCATGACTGAAACTCATTTTGACCCTGAGTGCACAGATGAAAAAGTGTGACAAAGCAGAGAGAAAGACTGAGAGAGAGGCAGCACTAAGCAGGAAAAAGAAAATAGAGAATAGAAAATGAAACCAGAGTACTTACTATTGAAGAACCATTTGAATAATCAAACCTCAGCCTGAAATATTCATGCCGGAAAACTTTGGCCAGTCACTGGATACTGTGTGTGCATATACTGCCTCTGTACAGTGTTTTTCTTGGACAGGAGTGGTTTTTGCCTTGTGGTCCCACTGTTTATTTGTGAACTGCGAAACACGTTTAAATAATTAGCACTGTATAGCAGCGGCCAGTCAGTGATACCAAACTGTCTGTTTCCATGCTGCCCGTTGGCCAATGAGATGGCCCGTCCAGCCAGGGCTATGATGTCATGGAGGAGCCGAGCGGAACATGTCCCAGGCCCGCGGCGGCGTGCGTTAATTCGCCCTCCAGCACCCCTTTGGTTTTGTGCGGCTCTCCTCGGATTACAGAGAGGGTTCCAGGCTACGGAACACAGGAAGCATCGCTACATTAGGTCCATTACATTAATTAAGAATGTTTAATTTCTAAAATGGAGCAACAGAATGGAGGCATGAGTCATGGCTCGCCGTTTCCGTCCTATCTTTAAATAAAAAGGCGCCTACTTAATGATTTGGCGCGCGCGGTGCCGAACATGATACCACACTCATTTTCAGTTACAGACGATTGCAGGCTTGGTATTGGCACTTTATAGAAACTAGCTGCTCATGTTGATGAGCGTGAATGATGGGGAGGCGATTTGAAACGGGAGCCTCGGATAAGCCATTTTACACACACGCACACACACACAAGACATTTGTAAGTCTGTGTGTGTGCGTACTTACTTAGCCAGTCTTCAAGCTCACAACACATCATGTGAAGATTGGCCATTTTTGCTGAATATTTGCCCATTTCTGTTGGCTATTATGACAGAAATTCACAGAATATAGGGACACCGAAAGCTAGACAGAAAACATAGAATAAAGACTTTCATCCTTTTATCCATGTGTAATCATCATGCTGTGACGTGTATTCAGCTGTACAAAAACACTGTTAAGAGGCTTTGCTTATGTCTGCTACAGTACATTGATCCCCACCAAAAACACAGGGTGATAATTGTTCCTTGCTTAGTGTGTTCCACACGTTTACATTTCACATGGAAGTGATGGACAATATGGTGCACAGATTAAGACGACCCCAGTGGCTTTGCTGTCACAGTGTCAAATCCCAGCACGCACGCACGCACGCACGCACGCACGCACGCACGCACGCACACACGCACGCACGCACGCACGCATGCACGCATGCATCTGTAACTGAGTGTATGCATCCATGCTTAGTATTGTTATTCTTCCGGTAGGGGTACATTGTAAAATGCTTAGACATGGTAAGCTTTGCTGCCTGTGTTTAGTCCAAGTATGACAGTCGCCCTTGCAGGCACACACACGCACATGCACAGAATGCTCAGATTTCTGTTCTTGTGCAGAACTTCCATTGATGAACATTATTTTATTGCTATTCTGAGCTCTAGCCCTAACCTTAGCTCTAACCACTACCCAGATCTAACCCTTACTCAGCCTTTATTTGAACTGTAACCCTAAAAGGGACCATGGTCAGAGGGAAAATGTCATAAGGATTTCCCAGATTTTCGTTTTTTTACACATGTGCACAATGATGAACATGATGAAGTGCGTGCACGCACGCACGCACGCACGCACGCACGCACGCACGCACGCACGCACGCACGCACGCACCCATGCACACATGCACACACCCATGCACACACGGGCATAGGACCTGAACGGTCTCATAATCTTTTTTTCTTCTTTTTTTTCCAGGCTGCCAGTGATAACACATAATGGCCATTAGTCACTTGGCCTGCTGTTGTGTGTGCATTGTGTGTTTATTTGTGACATCCAGTGGCCCGGAGGTGAGACAGCCGCGCAGCGGGGAAGCCTCGCCCTTTGAGGTTTGGTTGTTCTGACTGCACTGGGCCAGATGGGGATAATGGAATGTCATTCTGTCAGCTCCCGGGCTGATTAGGGAGTGTTTGTTATTTATTGATCGTCTTTCATGGCGAATTATCTATGCACAGGTCAGTGCCAGCATTTCATTCCTGAAGCTCTGATGGCCGGCCTATTCCCATCCTCCCACAAAATCAATGAGGACAAATAAAATGGAATTTTAAAAATGGGGGAAATTAGCAAACACCTCAACACAACCAGTGACACGCATATGTTAGCGGTGATGGTTTGCGTCGGTTGGTCTTGAGCCTCTCATTTGCATAAAACTTTACTCCGACCACTCTGGTTTCCACTCAGTTTCAATGAGAGTCATCTCTCATCCTGTCGGTGGCTCATCTAGGCCTTGCAGCGCCGTTAATAACCCGGCTGCCGTTTGCCATCAGCGTCTGCCAGCACGTCAGTCACCCCGCCCCACAAGTTGTGCCTAATTTATGCTCCCTCAATGGTGTAGCATGGCAAAAATAGCAGATCTACAACTGGCAGCATGGCGGCGGAGGTGCGGCGCGCTCTGTGAGCTTGTATAGGTGGGCTATTTTCGGCCAGAGACACCGTCGTTCGGGTAAGTCAGGCTTTCGAGAACAATTTCAAATAGTGCCACACCATGTCGTCACGTGTAGACCGGTTTCACCGAACCGTTCATTTGTTTAGCCCACCTGTCACTGATACAGTAGAACCTGATATTTATGGCGCTGGAGACTCGGAACACCTGTCACGCCTCGCCTCTCCCTCCCACACATTCTCTCTCTTCTTCCTTTTGTAAAAGCCTTTCCTGCGGCCGAGTTGTGGCTGATGTTTGCGCGGCTGAGATGGATGCAGCCCCCTTTTTTTTATTAGATAGCATCAGTCTTTTGTCAGAGGAGCAGGGTTGCACAGAGGCGGCTGTCTGACATAGCAGCCCACTGGATTTCCCTTCAGCTTCCATTGGGCCAATGGCTCGGAGGCTCCTTTGTCTAGCCTGGCGGCCATGTGACGGTGGGGGGTGGGGGCACCGTGCCTCGTCACGTATAACAGGTGTCGGCTTTGGGGGGCCTCCTTGTCGGACGGGGAAACGTTTGTCCGAGCCGCATTGACTTCCTGTCAGCGCCTCCTGCTTATTGTTTGTGAGTTTCGAGTGGGAGAAAGCAGAATGCAGAGCTCGTTCAGGTAATCAAAGACTAATGCGACAGAGAGCCATCACCACGTCAACCACAGGTAAACCTCTGACCAATAGTGATGGACAGTAAAGAAGTACTAATGTACTAGAGTACATTTTTGAGTATCTGTACTTTACTTGAGTATTTGTTTTCTTGTTACTTATAGTAGAGCAGGGGAGCCCACACATTTTTTGATTGAGATCTACTTCCAAAATTACCAGCTCAACACGATCTACCCACCCAAAAAATTGCTGAATTGCCATTGCTGAAAATAGTTTAAACATTTACCTGAGGGGGCTTTGGAATAGCGGCGCTGTTGTTGACATATTAGACAAACACACTTGGAATGGGAAATAGAGGGGGGAAATGGAATTGGTAGGTTTATTTTTGTATATAACTTTGTAATGCCTACTGGCATTGTGGGTTTGAGCTGACAGGCCCTTTTTGATGTCAATCAATCAAGTCATCTTAATTCAGTGTTGGGTGCTGTCAATCAATCAAGTCATCTTAATTCAGTGTTGGGTGCTGGCACACATGGCATCAACGCATGGTGTTGTGTGTTGGCACACTGCACTCTGTCTTTCTTTTTATCATTCATTTTGTAAGAGCCTGCCCAGGGACAACAGATGAAATTTAGTTTTGGCTAACTCTGCCCCATTTACATTGAGGTAAAAACTGACATGTTGATTAATGAGCTTTGTCCCTGTCAAATAAAAAAAAAAATAATAGGAATAAGGGGCAGATGCCAAACATATTTATAGTGTATATATTTTAGGGGCATGTCATGTGGTCTACCTGCCTGCACACCCTTTGTGATCTACTGGTAGACCCTCAGCTACATTATGCATGGTGAACTGACTAATATGTCTCAGTCATAGTGTTGAGGGCTTCGTCAGAGTACCCGTTGTACCAGTCTGTCTGTGTCCCGTTTATTATGCCCATGTACCTGTATGGAGAATTTGGAGATGTCTGTTTCTGTCACATCGTGGATCATATCGTGGATCTGTAGTTCTGGACAGGTTCTGGACAGCTGGACAACCTTTATGCCCATATATGGAGATCTCTGAAGTCATCAGTATATGATCATATGGGCATGCCCCTCTTTTGTGCCCATATATGGAGCTGACTGATTTGTTTGCAGCTGATGCCATGGCAACACATTCCATATTTGGGCGTATACTGCATTGGGAACTCCGTATAATCGTATATGGCTCAGTCCGAGTGACATCAGATGTCCGCCGGACCGCCTGCCCATTAATTTGCCAATTTTAATATAGGATAAAATATTTTAATACAGGATAAAATATTGACTCCATTGCTTTTCTAGGAACGGAAAAAGTACATTAGGCTACTCTACAAATCAACGAGCCCTATTTCAAATATATTAAAAGAAAATCACACCTGTGTGAAGTGAGGGTGCTCTTGTCATCATACATCATCACATTTTTCCGTCGTCACTTTTCTGTCCTCACTTTTTATCCTCTATGTACTTTGCTCAGCCAATCAATGCATTGCTATGGGGTGATCAGCCAATCAAATCATCGCTATGGGGTACACACAAACTGCTGGGCATAGGACGGGCTAGCAACCCTAAAAAAAAATATTAAACGTTGTGAAAATGCAACGTGTGGAGAGCTTGTAGATCTGCTATTTTCACTATTTATGTGTATTTCTCGAAATAATTACTGAATTAGTTTGGAGAATGTCTAGCAATTTCTAGCACTTCTGAGTATTACAGAACTTCAACTCAAGTACTAAGTAAGTAATATCTGCCCACTAGTATCTATAAATTTGGCTGCTAAAACAGCCCCGGAGCACAGGAGGAAGTTCAGTGAAAACAAAGCACATCGACTGTGAGTGTGACGCAGACACACACATTATAAAAGTGTGTTTGAATGTCGGCTGCTTTTCACAGCCGTCTAATGACTGAAGCATACGAGTTCTTTTTTATTTAATTCATTTTTTTTTTTTTACCAACTAACTGCGGTCACAGCTGTTTCGGTTAGCTGACTTGTAACCAGCTGAAGTTTTAGTGGGTCACAAAAGCCTGCAGTGCATTTCCGTCTTGTGTCACACTTTTGTCAGATGATGAAGATACCCAAAAGTGAATCCAAACAGCGTATTGGTGTAACAACAATACCTCTATATAGACCTGCTAGTATAATCTTTACATTGGTAAAGGTACAGTACAGTATATCTACAGTATACCGTAGGGGAGAGTATATACAAATTAATGAGTTTGAAGGGGAAGGAGGAGGGGTGGGGATGGTTTGTTAGCGGTTAGGAAAAAAGTATTCAAAACACACATTCACCAAAAAAAAAGAGGAAAAAAATCACATGCCTTGCTTACACGCACATATACCCCCCCCCCCCCCCTCTCTGTCCCCCCCCCCCCCCCCCCCAAGTCAGTGACTGCGGGTGGTATATACGCGCGGCGCGTCTCTTAATCGGCACAGAGTAAACAGCTTCCAGATGTACGCGTTTCCTGCTGTCCCCGCCCAGCCCAGATGCCCCCGGTCTGCAAGGAGGTCTGAGAAGGAATTGGGCACATTTTGAGTAATCATTTAGTTCCCATCTTCCTGAAGTTGGAGGGGGGGGGGTTATTTATATTTATTTATTAATAAAGCCTTTTCATCTCTGTGTCTTTGATTAGGATTGAAGAAGGTGGAGTGTGGGTGGGTGGGGGGGTGGTGGTGGGGTGGGGGTGGGTGGGGTGGGTGGGGGTGGGTGGTGGGGTGTAATAGCTTAGTCATGTGAGGAGGATGAAGGTTTGGGTGTTGTATCTGGGGGGGGGGGGGGTTGTTGTTTTTTTAACATGTGTTACAGTGAAGGGAAACCGGTGATGGGGAAGAAAAAGGACATCCTCTGTCTAAGTGGTTCCAGTTAAATCTTTTTACATGAGCCGGGTTTTGCCTTCAGCCACAGCAACTCCTGTAATGATTATAATACACACCCTCTCATCCCAACGTGGAGGTGTGTAATTATATTTCTGGCGGTTACTGTGTCTGTGGCTGGGACAGATCTGACAGAATGGAGGTGTGTGTGTGTGTGTGTGTGTGCGTGTGTGCGTGTGTGTGTGTGTGTGTGTGTGTGTGTGTGTCTCAGCCACCTCATAATGCAATGTATCATAACTCAGATTAATTTGTACATCTACTGTACAAAGTAAAATCCTCAGCGTTAATTTATCCATAACTCGTGAAAGTTGTCTTTGAGTTAAATGAACACTGAGGATTTTTGCTGTGCAACTCCTGGAGCTGACAGAGGTGTAGGGGGGGGGTTTGGGGGGGTAGGGGGGTTCTGGGGTGGTGGGAGAGACGGGCACCATGCAGGCGTTTTGACGTGAGCCCGTCCCTGGGTCAGCCACAGGCGCAGGGCGGGGGGGGGGGGGGGAGAGACGGGCACCATGCAGGCGTTCTGATGTGAGCCCGTCCCTGGGTCAGCCACAGGCGCAGGGCCCTTAATGGCAGCCCCCCGCTCCCATTTCAGCCCCGGCGTTCTCCACCTCAGCCTCTACCAGGTGTCACTTTACATTTGGCGCTGCCGTGGAATGCTGACATGCTCAAAGACATATAGGATTCCATTATTTTCACTCATATGAGAGTGCCACACTTGATTTCTGGAGAGCTGTCATGGCCACCGCGGGCTCCGTGGCAGTCCGATTGCCCCCCCCTGTCAAGCGGCTCACCTTGAAAACGTGAAATGCTGCCTGCAATAGTGAAAATGAACTAATTTTGATTTGAGTGCGTGATAGCTCTCCACTTAGCCAATGAAACCTTTTTAATGCAATTGCCAACTTCCCGCCTCTCTATAAAGGTCTCTCTGTGCGTCCTGAAAGCCGAGGCGCTCGTAACGGCAGGACTGTAAATCAGACAGATTTAATTTCAATTTCATTTCAGGGGGTTACGCATCAATAATTAAAGGGATGTGTTTATGACTTACACAAGATCATAATAATTAATCTGCTTCAGGGAGAAAGGTTTTACACAGATTATATCCATCATGTTCTATTTTGTTCCACACGGGCCACGGTATTGCATGGGGGCAACATTGATTAAGATGTGCTTAGTGGATTATCAGATACTGTTCCTCAGGCAAGTCATAAAGAATAAAATCAATCTTTTCCCTTTCCACCAAAGCCCATGCAGCATTAACAGGCTATGATTCATAAGCGTGGCTGTGACCATGTGGATCCAGGAGATTAGGTTATGACTTGCATCATGTTTGGACGTGTAAGATTATCTGAATAGGGATAAGAAGATGCATGTTTTCTGTACTTGTTTTGATGTCGAGATTATGGACATGGTACACATTTATATACAGTATACTGTACCAAATGTTGATTTGTGTTTCCTTTATATTTGAAAATTAACCACTAAAGCTATTTTTATACTTTTGCTGTGAGACTGTAGATCATTTATTTCCGCGATTTTATTTAAAAAAAAGTGAAAATATATTTATTTTAAGTCGCTAACATGCCCAAAATAGGAGTGCTATATGTTTGAAGTGGTTGAACCTACAAAAAGGTTGGCTATGTAGGAAGTGGTTGAATGTACGAAAAGGTTGGACAATGATATTGCTGTGACATTGTACTGTAACAACTAACAACACGCGAGAATGCCCCCTGAAACTGAATTAAGTCCTTAAAACGTGGATCAGTTGGATTTCGCTCATTATTTCTCACGCGGGGCGAACTTGGCAAACCTTCGGAAAATACATTGGGCTTGTTTCATGGTGGGGTTGACAAGGGAAAAGGCACATCAGCAGTTACCAGTCAAACAGAAAATGGGGAGTGTCAAGCAGTACACCAAATCAAGACGGATCCTGCAGCGAAATGTGTTTAGGCATTGTACCGATTTCACTTTTCCCGTCTCGCTCCTTTTCCTGCTCCCTGGGCCAAGCCGGAGGAATTAGCCATTATGATGGCTCCTGGCCCGGCTCCTCCGCTGATGGGCAGAGAAGTCCGTGCCGTTTTCGTCACCTGTCTTGGCTTCTGGGATTTAACATGGCTGGGTGTCTGGCAGCAGACGGTGGAGGTGGGGTTGTAGCGGGAGGCAAAAACACAAACAAACACGGAGGACTACTACATGCTGGGGGAACAAAGGAATTAGATGTATGGCATGCAGAGATTGCTTTCCATTGGGGTCAGTTGTGATTTGACAGCCATTTTTGTTTTCGCATGTACACACGCAAGCTCACACGTACACGCACGCACGCACGCACGCACGCACGCACGCACGCACGCACGCACGCACGCACGCACGCACGCACGCACGCACACACACACACACACACACACACACGGCAGCTGCTCTTGTATGCAGAGGAGAATAAGTGTTGCAGGGTGTAAAAAGGGAGGAGGCATCGGATTGATTTCCCCCCCCACCCCACTCCTTAGTATGAAAAGGTCACTTTGATCAATGCTGCATAATTGGGACTGTATTAGGATGATATCGGGTCATTTTACTGTTTAATGATGAAATATTAAATATTGGGTAAGGTAAGATTGCAGTCATTAGCGAGCTCTTTCATTTATAGCCCTTTAATTAATTTGAACCTGACCCCAAGTCCAATACTTTTGAGTGTGCAGACTTAAAAGCATTCTCTGCTGAAACCACAAGCTCTTAGCCAATTGGATCCACTTACCTATACTACACAAAACACACTAATGCCAGTCGGAAAATATAATGTATGCATATGTGGCTTTATTTATAGCCTAATATACTCTATATGCTACTATACTAATACAGTAAATACATATTGTGTCATGCGATAATAACCATATTTTCAAGATTTTTGGGGATATGGTTGTGGTGAAAGGAAATTACAGCATGCAGTCTAGTGTTACAAATTATGAAATATAAATTATCAGCCATTGGCATTGATGGAGTAGGCAGTGGAGCAATTGAATTTACCTTGGAACTGCTAATACACAATTGCAAATGCAGCATGATTTTCTTTTCTTCTCTTTTTTTTCCTCCTCCGTTCTCCTCCTGAGCCAATCCTCAAAAGAGTTCCATGTCGAGGAGTCCCGCAGTGTTTTAACCAATTTTGGACTGAGATCAGATTCTAAAAATGTCTTCTACATCCTGACAGTTTTCTGAAAAAGCTATGTTTCTACAGTATGTCAGTCATCCTTTGATTTTTCAAAAAATAGCAGATCTACAAGCTCGTAGCGCGCCACCGAGTGGCGCGCTACGAGCTTGTAGATCTGCTATTTTTCAATAGCTAAAGTATAACATAATGCTAACACCAAAAGGGGTTCCCGCACAAAATGCGTTAATCACAATTCTGATCCCTGAGTGATTCAGTTCATCAACTCGTAAAATAGCCCGAGTTCAACTTTGAAGAAATACTTCATCACTGTCAAACTTTACACTGCGTGCTTTTTTTCCCCTTTCTTCTTCTTCTTCTTCTTCTTCTTCTCTTTCTCGTCTTTCTTTCTTTCGTTCTTGCTTTCTCATTTCCCTGGTTCTTCCTTCCTGGGCCTCCATCATTAACCAATTTAGGCCTGACCTCGAAATAAAAAAAAACGTTCGCTCTGAAAGAATATATACCTATTCAAAGATTTGTGCCGCATTTTTACGATTTTTCAAAAATAGCAGACTTACAAGCTCATAGCGCGCCACTCGGTGGCGCACTATGAGCTTGTAGATCTGCTATTTATCAATAGCTAAATTATAACATAATGTTTAAAACACCAAAAGGGGTTCCCGCCCAAAATGGGTTAACCGTGATTGGACATAAAGACAATATCTGAGGAGTCATGACGGCGCGCAGATGAGTGCTCTTTCTGTAAATGGCCGGCCCGTAAGATGCTAAAGCGGGGCGGCACGTCGGGGCATGGAGAGGACAGTAGGACGACTAAAAGCACTTTAATGACATGTCTGGGACTCGTGTTTCCTAATGATGCAGGCTAGATTAATTATGCGCTGTGTATGGGTCATAATTATACGACCACTGATCCATTCCGCGGGCTGCAGCCATGCAGCCACTCTCCATCCATGCCTTGAGTTTCAGATGATCAATCAACACGCGTGCATTCCTTTCATTGCGCCGTTTTGGTTTGTATATTTATTTCTTTATTTCTGCCACTTTGTAAGTAAGTGCCGATATTAGAGCCTGCTGAGTGATCTCATAACGCCGCACTGTCTGGACAATTATGAATTTGTTGAGGGATTTAGATTTGCTCGCTCTCTGGGATAAGGTATCATCATCCTGGAGAAAGCCATTTTTATCTCTCATTAGGCCCTTGGTGTTTGCGTCGTGGTTTCATGATGGATGACCTGTAAATGTAAAATAACTGGAATTTGTATAAAGGCCTCTATCACAGTGTATCAGGTTTATCTATTTTAGGATGACGGGAAATGAGAAAAATGCTTGATGTCTTATAATTTGTTTTTTATAATTTCTTTCTTGCCTCTCATCAAAGTTCTTTTTGACTTTCCTTCAAGGTACTTTAGGAATTATGCCAGTATTTAGTCTTACTGCACCACCAGCTTTGGGCTGTATTCAAAAACAACCTGACTAAACATTGTTTTCAGGAGAGGAGTGTCCAAAATATTTAAGAAATTCCAGGATACAGGATGTCTAAAGTATTGTACATTCGGCTATTTTCGGGTGAAGACATTTGGTGTGTAGACTGTAGAGGGAAGGAAAAGGAGTGGGCCAGGGATAGATCCCTGAGGGACCCCAATCAATGAAGCATATAGGGCTTAAGGAGTTAAGGAGTTAAAGGACGACTTTACCCATTTTCAACCTATCTTCCTAATAATTTTGTCTACTCGGTCTGTGTCTCAGAGTCTACCAGTGACATTGATGGTAAGTCCAAGGTAATAGAAACCACAGGCTTTCAATTCAAGCCATTGTTCTCACATTAATGAAAAATAAAAATACAAACTAATGTTGAAAAAAAGGCCGAACGATGATGTCACTGGTAGGCAGGTTTCTGAAGCGTCCACAGCCCTCCTATGAGCCCTCCTAGAATCTTTAAAAAAAATGTATTTACCATTTTATCATGAGCATTAGTGAGGACTGAGGGCTAATATAGGTTGAACATGGATGAAATTGTCCTTTAATAAAAAATATCACACTCTTGTGGGCGCCGACTGTATTTATATCAGCCACATGACCTCTTACGTCGTCAATGTTTCACTGCTGCCCCAGACAAACATTAAAAGTCCATAGACTTGGCTGCCATTCGATTTACATAATAAGTGCTCTAAACAAACCCATGTATTTAAACGGCTAGCTCCCCTCAAAAACGAGCTTATATGAGCAGATAACCTTAAAGGACCACTTTTCAACCTATGTTCATATAATTGGTCCTCGCTAATAATCATGATAAAATGGCACAATTCTTTTCTACTCAGTCTGTGTGGGCAGTTTTTTATTAGATTTTTATTATCGTGAGAACGATGGCTTCCATTTTCGCATTGCAACTTTTCAGGACTAGAAAGCCTGCAGTATCTATTAGCTTGGATTCCCCATCGGTGATGTCACTGGAGGACGGTTTCTGAACTGCCCACAGCCCTCCTATGAGACACAGACCGAGTATAGAAAAAAAATGTGCCATTTTATCATGATTATTATTGAGGACCTATTATATGAAGATAGGTTGAAAAGTGGTGAAGTGGTCCTTTAATGATAGGACATGTAGCCTAATGACTAAAAGAGATTGTGTAATGGCTGTAGGGACTACAGGTTAGTTTAGATTTGACCGTTTGTAAAATGCTGTGCATACTGTACGTATGTAATAAATTAGACATGGATTCTAAATCAGATTATGTAAAATAATGACCCCGTTTCCAGGAATGACTGACCAGAATGTATTTTATTACAGAGAGAGAGAGAGAGTCTGATTCTAAGTTGTGCGTCCCCATGGTTGTAAGAGTTTTAATAAAGATGTAGATGCTCCACTTATGCAAGTCTGTTGACTGATATTCTGATCGGCTTTTGGGCAGATTTCACCTCTGCCTCTCTGGTTCAATTCTTAATATGCAAACTGTACTCCTTTGGGAGTATAAGGAGCTTATGAGATTAAGATCACAGCTGTCTGAGACATTACTCTTACAGTACTACAGTAGGCCTATATATAATGGGCAACATTGTGTTTTGTAGTTTTGCTATTTGTTCATATAGAATATGTTTGATATACATTTTGTTGTTCTCGGACGTAAACCTTGTATGTCCAAAACTACTGAAATACTTCAGGAAAAAAGAACCTGCATGTGTTCCAGTGGTTGGTCACAAGCTCTTGTTAATTAATACTTTTCATTTGTTTAATATTATATAACCCACAGACAGACTTTCACCATGGCACACCTATATTGAGCATGACATTATATAGGCAAATTGTTTTCAATTTTTTACAAACAATTGCAGATCTACAAGCTCACAACACGTCACATCGGGATGCATTGTGAGCTTGTAGATCGACTATCTCTGCTACTTTTATATGACACTGTCATAATGGCAAACTATAAAACAGGGCATTTATAAACAATGATGAAATATGGAGATAAGGTTTCCTTTCCTCCTGACACAAATCACACATATATATATATACGCACAGTGCAATGAGTATTATGGGAGACGAGGGGGAGTGAAATGCCCTTTGCTTTGTAATCTCTTGGAGAAAAAAAAAACGGCCACAGCATTTGAGGTGCTGAAGTGTTTACATCAATCAAGCCTGATTTTGTCAGGTTATTCCCACAGTAATCAGGCAAAATCAATGGCTTTTGTATTCCTGCTGTGGCTATAAGCTATAACCTATACACCAGTTTGTGTAGTGGAGGCTTGAGTGAGTCAGTGAGTTTACCTGCATAGGGAACCGTGATCTTCAGGGCTGATGTAGAGCCCTGAGAGGACGTGGACAGAGGAACAGGAGGCAATTTTCTCTGAGGTAAGTAGAGTCGGCGCTTGATTTAATAAATGGCTATGAGATGCTCCCAGCCAACATCCTGAGAGGTGGCCCGACAGTGGAGGGGCTGCCGGACCGCTCCGCTGTGTGATCGGGATGTCTTAATTCCTTGACATAAACATACACACAGATTAATGAAGCCTGAGGAGATTGTGAGGAGAGGGGAAAGATTGCTTATCGATCCATATCAAAATTTTCATGCTAATCCCGGCCGGGAGACAGAGTGTCTGGTATCAGAGTTAATAATCTGATTTCTAGGCTGTCCGGGACAATTCCAGCCAGCGTGAGGGCCTAATCACAGTCCCGTCTACCCATCGGAGAGCAGCTGCCTGGCCTCGCTACACGTCCCCCACTCCCCGCTGCACCCCCCCCTGGCCCCTGCCACTGCCCCGGACAGTGATTGAGGATATGATAGAAACATGTTGACAAATTAAATTTTTTAAATTTCAGAGGAGATTTGCGGCGGCGGGGGGCTGCAGGGTGACGGCGCTGGCTTGCTAAGTGGTGGGAGAGTGCCGGTGACCTTCGCTTGTGCGTGTGCTTATGGAATTCCTCCATAAGGTATACGCTCGGCAGGATCAATTCCCACCCCGGTTATTTGACCCCCGAGTAGTTGCCAGTGACAAATGATAGCCTCGCTCAGTCAGAGGTGGGTGGGATTATGACTGTATAATATGTAATTCATACCCTAAAGCAGATTTGATGTCGACGCTCCACATTTATCCTCAAAATGGACACGTCGTAAGGGATCCATTGTTATACTCTCAGGCTTAAAATAACACCCTGGATTTTGCTGTGTAAGCACGGAGACCTTTTTATTCTCAGTGTACGGTGGGCTTTAACTTTTTACCGTATTGCTCCTGCTCCGTTTACTGTAGGTCTCTGAATAATCTATTTCACAGCTGTGGCTGCAAATAGTTCATTCTAATGCAGTGGTTCCCAAACGGTGATATTGTTACAACCGCACATTATTATTGCAATATATGCTATGCAAAACTAAAGTTGGGTGCCACCGATATTGTCCCTTATCATTTGACCCATTTAGGCCTGACCTCAACATTTAAAAAAATCCTTCTAAATCCTCCAGTTTTCTGAAATAAATATTTTCACGATTTTTCAAAAATAGCAGACCTACAAGCTCGTAGCGCGCCACTCGGTGGCGCGCTATGAGCTTGTAGATCTGCTATTTTTCAATAGCTAAATTATAACAATGTTTAAATCACCAAAAGGGGTTCCCGCCCAAAATGGGTTAACTGTCCTTTTGCGCAGATCACGCAAAACTCAGCAAAAAGAAAAGGACAATATCGATGGCCTCCAACTGTAACTAATCAAAATTACTATACCAACAAGTTATGATTTCTTTTTAATGAACTATATCAGTACGCTAATTTCCTAATACAGAGGCAAATTCTATACCCTATATAAACCTGGTGTCCCTATTTTGGGCATGTCATTATATAATAGGCAAAGATTTCCACAGAAAGTGCAAAATATCCAATCTTCACGGCGGTCATAACGCGTTACATTCTGCCCTGAACATAAATAGATTGAGAACCACTGTGTCTAATCTGTGTCCCAGCTGTGACTGCACATAGTTCACTCTAATGTTTTCTAAACCCCACGAATTAGCGTTTGAAAACATGCTGATACCATTTCCCCCGCCACTGCCCCACCCCCCGCTAGAGGAAGTGAGTGCCAGTGGGCGAGCTGAAGAGACCAGCTGACGTGCCTTAGTTAGGTTAATATCCTCGCCTCCCATTTTTCTCTATTAAGTCTTAATCACAGACTCGCTGAGTGTCACTTGACATTTGCATGTTGTGGCGGCGAGCTGCGACATGTGAGGCGCGGTCATATAGCTTCAACAGCAGCTCTCGCCTTGATCAGCGGCACGCTAAAAGCACACTGTCCTTTGATGAGGACTCGGTGGGTTATTTCCTCACGGAGATGTCGTGATTTATTGATGGGCGCTAGCTCCTCCTATGTCCAGCTTTGAGGGTTTGTGTAAGTAAACACAAACATTGAATGCCATTGACAATGATGGCCAGTTTTGAGTGTTTGTCCTAACACAAACATTGAATGCCATTGACAATGATGGCCAGTTTTGAGTGTTTGTCCTAACACAAACATTGAATGCCATTGACAATGATGGCCAGTTTTGAGTGTTTGTCCTAACACAAACATTGAATGCCATTGACAATGATGGCCAGTTTTGAGTGTTTGTCCTAACACAAACATTGAATGCCATTGACAATGATGGCCAGTTTTGAGTGTTTGTCCTAACACAAACATTGAATGCCATTGACAATGAATGGCCAGTTTTGAGTGTTTGCATAAACACAAACATTGAAGACGATGGTGAGGATGCAAATTCTCATTGGCCGGAATGAGATGATGTATGATGATAAATAGAATGTCTATAGGTGTGTATAGTCTCAGTACGGCAATGCTAATATAAGCCTCCCATTGGAACAAATAAAATAGGCTACATAATAGAACATACATACTTACTTACTAACACCTTTAAATTTTGTGCTCAAGAATGAGAGATCGGGGCACCCGGTTGGCTCACCTGCTGGAGCGCAAACCATTAAGGCTCTGACCCAAGTTTGAATCCGACCCGAGGCCCCTTTCTGCATCCCCAGTTTTACTATCAAATAAACACGTGACAAATCTGGCTTTACTGTGTTCATTTGCTCACAGTACTCCCAGTTGTGTTGCGTTTCGACATGTTGACAAGGGGGGGGTAGGACATTATTGATGTCATCGGCACGTGTTTCATAGAAGAAAGGAAATACTCCGGCCTGCGGGAGGTGGGGGGGGGGGGGGGGGACCAATGAAAAGTGAAGTGAGAAAAGAGAGATGACAAGGACAGCTGAAAGGAACCAGTCGACACTGCTTTAACTTCTCTCAATAATCAATCTGCTCATCTTGATGTTTACAAAAAAGAGTCGATAAGTGGAGAGAGAGCCTCGTGATTGGCTTTGATTTCTACCTCTGGTCCAAATCACACATTATTCTCTCTCACCCTCTCTCTTTCTCTCTTTATCTCTCTCTCTCTCTCTCTCTTTCAATATGACATTGATAACGGATGACATGACGTGACAAGGTCTCCACAGTCACATTGACAGGACTCTCCACAACGCGTTTCTTTGCAGACATCAAACTCTTGTTTGTGACCTACTTTTGTTACCTATACTTGCAGGTATAGAAGCAAGTTAGAAACAGAATACCCTTAAAACTCTCTTCTTTGGTTGACTTGCTAGTGAAGCACGCCAAACATTCAGCAAGTAACTATTAGACTTCCCTTTTGAGTGTGTGTGTGTGCGTGTGTGCGTGTGTGTGTGTGTGTGTGTGTGTGTGTGTGTGTGTGTGTGTGTGTGTGCGTGCATGCGTGCGTGCGTGCGTGCGTGCGTGCATGTGCGTGCATGTGCGTGCATGTGCGCGTGTGAGCGCCTGCCCTGCAGTGTGAAAAGCCCCAGTGGCAGTGGCTGGCAAGGCTGTGACACCAATAATTTGACAGTAATGTTGCCAATAAACAAACAAACCACAGCCTCATTCATAATCTGTATCTGTTTGTGAGGACATAATGATCTGTTAGCATGGCCCAGTTCTCCATTGTGCCGCAGCCTTGTCGTACTACAGGCTCAGGGGAAGACTTATCCATATGAGAGGCTTAGAGAAGCCCTGTTCAGATCCGCCAGGATTAGGCCCAGGCTAATACACTGGGTCAACAGCATGGTTCTTCTAATGAGACAGGTGTACAGTACTTACCGCGGGCTCTCCACGTACCGGAGGCTCAAACAAAAGCTGATATCATCCCTCTCGGCTTAGCCCGCCTCGTATGATATCCCCCTGTAGTGAATGCAGCGGCTGTATCAGCCTAAATACAGCCGTACTCCAAGCAAGCTCGGGGGGTGAGCCGTGCGTTTTGGACAGCACCGCGGCGCGCACCCCACACACCGGGGGGATCATGGGTCTGGGCGACAGACCGTTTATAAAATAAAAGATTTTGTGGGGGATTTAACATGTATTTGTTTCGCTTTTTTTGTTGCAGCCATCAAAGAAACGTATATGGCAAAAATAGAAACGGTGAAAATCGCAGGTGATTTTTACCACTGGTTCTGTGTGTGTGTGTGTGTGTGTGTGTGTGTGTGTGTGTGTGTGTGTGTGTGTGTGTGTGTGTGTGTGTGTGTGTGTGTGTGTGTGTGTGTGTGTGTGTGTGTGTGTGTGTGTGTGTGTGTGTGTGTGTGTGTGTGTGTGGGGGGGGGGGGGGAGGTTTAGGAACCAAATGGGCCTTTATGGGTCTGTAACTCCGAGAGGGTCCATTTGGTTCCATTTGTAGACTCAGAGTTAGATTAACACTGAGAATTTTACAGCATAGATTGGGGTCACAGAGATAAAAAACATCTTATCGAAAGAGGTTTCATGGCCTAATGCATATCAAATTGGGGGTCCTTGAAATGAAAAAGGGTAGAGAATCACTGAGTTAGACATGCTGGGACTAACATGGCGAGATGGGAAGGTCACCTGTCTTCAACACCGTTGTAGGGATATCCACAAAGCCTGTTTGACTCTCTCCACGCTTTACATGCAGGGTTGTTGCATCTACACTGTAGCACCATCTCTCTCTGTGTACAGAAAGCCCGCCCCCTTTCCCTTTAGCCCCCACTCCCGCCCAACCCCAGCCCCCCCACCCTTGTTTTTTCCTGCTTGTCAAAACATTTGTGGAATCCCATTTTCCTTTAATAAAGTATAGTTGTGTCCCACAGATGTATGCTTGGATAAGATGTCATACTCTGTCTTTGTTCAGAATAGCTCCCCGCTGATGTTCTTAGGCAGTGAGAAAATTGCCTTATTGAAACACGTTGCTTGGAGTGACTACAATGGCACGCTCAGGGCCAGCATTATGCACATGACATATTCAGGACCTTGGAGTAGAAAAACTATGAATATAAAGTAATCACTGAAGGCACCTACATGCTTCCCAGCCATGATAGCTTTGCTTTTTTTCTCCCTAACCTTTGTCAAATATGATGATTTCATGATTTTTGATCTTGTGGCGCTGGTATTTCCGTCCGAGTTGGATTCCTTCGCGGTGAATTGTCTTCTCTTTCTCTGCAAGGCTTGATCTGCCTTCCTGCCTCACTCTCTGTTGTCAAAAATTGGATTAGTAAATAATGTAAATGAGAGTAATTTCTCAGTGTGTTAAAAAAACAACACCCAGCCTCATGAATCAATACATTCCTAATTATCAGTAAGCACTGGCTTCAACATTGAACTCATCTTGTGCATGGGGCTGGAATAATCTTACTCCATCCCAGTCTCTAGAAACACTTTGAGTTTAATGGGCTAGGCTGCGCATGCATGTTGGTCTGTGCATGCTTCTGTGCTTGTTGTGTGTGTGTATGTGTTCAGAGAGAGAGAGAGAGAGAATGTTCTTGGGAGACATATTGGCATTGTAAACCTAAATGTTAAGCTACCCCAAGAGTGCACTTCCTCTGCGAAGTTAAGAGCATGGGTACACATGTTTATTACAATTTCAAACAAAATGCAAATGCCATTAAACAAATGAGGTTTAGGCAAATTAGCCAGGAATGTAATATTCGCAGTGCCTATGATATGTCGGGGCGGCTTGTTACGAGACAGTGGTCTGAAGTATCACTCGTCTGCCAGGGCTTTCATCCCCGCCTGCTCTCTTGAGAATATTTGTAATTAGCATCATTTGCCTAATACTTCAGGTTAATTAGAATATTTAATTGAATAGCTCTAATCTTCGGAGATGACTATATTATAATCAAATTAGCTCCGCCACTACGCCGGCTATTGAACATGGCAGACTGCCTGGCTCCTGGCCTCGCATCCGCTCCCTCTCCACACAGCGTTTTCACATACTTAATGGGCCATTTGAACTATGCTATCAACATTTGATTATTCCTAAACAACAAAGGCAGCAACAACCAGTAGGCATAAAAAAAAGCAAAGAGATGATAAAGGAAAGTGCTATGGCTCCCATATGGCAGGTTGGAGGGAGCACTCCCCCCTGTGCGCGGCGTCGAAAGAGGGGCCTGCGAGACCATCGGGGGAACGGAGTTGAACTCCATTCTTTGCTTTTCTCCTCCTCCTCCATCCGTCCCCTCTCCCCGCCTGCCAAGTGTCTGCCGAGATGAGCAGATGAGGGGACATATGCTAGAGAGGCTCTTGGAGAACTATCGAGAGCGTTTTAGGAGTCTAACCAGATGAAAAGGATTCTAGCCATCAAGTGAAGTAGGCTGTAACCCCATAGCATTACCTGGGATAGCGTGGCATATGTTCTCTCCCTCCACTGGCCTCCTGTTGGCTTTTCTGGGCATCCATCAGGCCGTCACTCACGCCGGGGCAAATCGTGCAACCTTGCAAGGCGCGTCCGATTTCTTTTTTTTTTCTCGCTTTGGAAATGTGTGGAAATCATATGCATGAGTGTAATGCAAACACACAGACACATAATGCACAGAAATGTGTTATGACGAGTGTTATGCTTTCAGTTCATTACATTACGCAGCGTCTGCAATCAAATGAAATCAGTCTTCCAGGGTTTATTGAACTCAAGCAATCTGTCATGTTCATACACAACAATCCCATCCTCTCCCAGGGAGATAAACAAACCAATAAAGCAGAGGGGGAAAAAAAAGCTAAATATTACAGTGCATTCAATTGCAACAAACAGATGGCAGCTAAATTAAAAGAAATTACATATACATTATCTTCGCTTTATGGCTTTGCTCTAATTGAGGTGATTATAATTCCTACCTTTCTGCACTATAATGACGTGAATTAATCCATTTAGGCTGGAACGTGTAGAAATTGTACTTGCCAGTGTTTTGCATTGAGCGTCTAAAGTGATAATTTTTGACAGTGCCGTATGTTTAGTTGACAGTATTTCTTCTTGGTTGAGTTTTATTACGTAATTTTATTTGTCCCTGCGCTGATTTCTTTATATATCTGCAAATGAACCCTTGTTGCAAATAGGTAGCCATATGCCACAAGCATAGAGAACAGAGAGTTAGGAATATTCCTTAGGCTTTCCGCTAATTTGTTTTCTCTGTTTCATGGCAGCTGATTGTGCATCGTGGGCATATTAAAATGATAATGAATAAATGTGTCATTAATTCAAGCATGCCCATCAGGAGAAATAAAATGATGCCCTTGCCCCTTTTGAGTCGCTCGCACTGGCGGTAGAGTCAGGGAAAAATTGTGAATCTAGTAACAAAGCTTTGTCATCAACTTTTAAATCTAAAGTAAGAAAAGGACTTTGCTGTGTTCAGATCAGATGCTGACTTCCTGCTTGCACCTTTGGCCTCTGCTCCACTGACATCACCAACACAGACAGCCAATGAAAGGATGCTGCGTTGGAGTTCATTGTTGCCCCTAATTGTTGAACGTGGAATAATGAGTAATTGTACTGTAACTGTACTCTACGTCAGGGGTTCTCAACGTTTTTGGCCGGGGACCCCCGGAGATGCTTTGGCAGTGTCTCGGGACCCCCGCCCCGCCCCGCCCCGCCCCCTCCCGGCCCCCAATATAAATTGACTGCTACAATAACCTTAATAATGGAGAGAATACACCATAAATAAATACTTCATTAGGGAAGGTGTATATGTGTACTATAACTCTTCATTTCCATTTTACAGCCATTCAAAAAAAATCTTTTTTAATAATTTGGGGACCCCCCACAATAATTTGGCGACCCCCAGAGGGGTCGCGACCCACGGGTTGAGAACCCCTGCTCTATGTAGCAATCTGTGGGTGTCGAAATCACCAGTGGGTAGTGACACTCCCCGTGGTGTCGGAGCACCAACATCTGACGATGTTCTGCATGTTCCGGAGGGCTCTTGTTACAGTTTGTCAGCCACAATGCCCCGCATCCAGAAAATGTTGTCTACGTCCCATTCGAGCATATCTATCCACTATTATTGTCTTTTCTGCAACGATGTAGGCATGTTATTGGCATACTTCTCCAACCATGTGAATCATGGCTAAAACGAATGCCACAGTGAACATTATAGCTGGCCTCAACAACACCGTTCTCATTAAATGATTCACTCCAGTAATGTTTTAATTTATTTCTATTTTGGGCATGTTATTAAAGACAAAACGTTTAATTATTTTTGTCTGTGAAAAACGCTTTCGCACACAGAAATAAGGCTGCGGCGTATGAACAGGTGCGTAGGCCAGTGGACATCAATGATAAGAAGAAAGATACGCCCGCACACAGTATCTGCTCGGTACATGAGTTTTACATTTATTAATAAGGCAACGTTTCGGTCCCCAATCACCTTCTCTCTTCTTATCAATTAGGGCTGTGGCTCAGGAGGTAGAGCAGGTCGTCCAATGATCCCTGGGTCGGCGGTTCGAATCCCGGCTCCTCCTGTCCACATGTCGAAGTGTCCTTGGGCAAGACACTGAACCCTACATTGCCGCCAATGAGTCGGTCGGTGTAAGCTTGCCACCATTGGTGTGTGAATGTGGGAAGTGAGGACGCTGGCGTCGACTGTTCGCCGCCTCACCTCCCAATGTATGAATGAATGAATATGAATGAATAAAAATGCAATTCATTATTCATTATTTTTGTCTAAAATGGCAATAATAGCAGATCTATCAAGCTCAGCTCATGACGGGTCATATTGGCTACTGTTTTTAAACACCATCATACGATGAAGTACGATGTGGGCTTAAGTGGTTAATTTAACACTGAAAGCTTAAAAATGAGGGTTATTACAGTGTACTGTAGGCTTTCACTGCAGAGACCGACAAATGTTCACAACATTTTATTCTACCATTTAGAAGGAAAAGACATCTGCCCAGGGTATACTTCCTCAACTATAGAGATAATTAGAAGGTTGAACATGTTTGTCCAAGCCTTTCAGGATTATGATCATTCCCACAAAAATCCCATGTTCTCATAAACGTTTTAATTTTAGAATATATTTGGGTGATTAAAGATGATTAAAGTCAAGCCAGTTATATGAAATACTTCATTATCTCAAACAAGTAACAGTTTTATTTGGGAAGTGTGGTATGGTTAGGAATGATTGGGAGATTTGAAGTATGCGTGTCTTGATGCCATGTGTTTTGATATGACAGACGGAAACACTATCATGTGGTACGGTAATTGGTTTGGCGTACTACTTAAATTGTATATTCAATTACATTTGAAAAGAGCAAATATACAGCGGTAAGCCATGACAGAATAGGTAAAATATGTTGCTGCAGCCAAATATTTTCCCAAACATTGTAAAAAAGAAATAACTGGCACTTTGAAGCACAACTGGCTGGTAGACCTAGATGTTTTTTTTAAGTGTGATGCCAAGAGAGCTTCTCTAGTCTTCCAAATAAATCCACAAGGTGGACATGGAGCAGCATGCATAAACACATCATGCTGACCCTGTGGTGAGAACACTGGGCCGCTGAAGCTCTTCGGGGAGACTGCAAGAAACGAGCTCTTCTTCTTCTTCATCATCTCTTTCTTTATTATGGGATTGTTTTAACCCATTTAAGACTGAGACCAGATTCTACTAAATGTCTTCTAAATCATGACATTTTTCTGAAAAACCTATGTTTCTATGTCAGTGGTGCTCAAATTAGTTCATGTCAAGGACCCAAAAAAATATATGTAATTGGCCGCCAACCCTCATCTGAAAATATGTTGTTCCAGTGACCCCCCCCAGAAGCAAAAATTTGAGTTAAAAAAGTTTGCTCTGAAAGAATAAATATTCAAAGATTTGCGCCACATTTTCACGATTTTTAAAAAATAGCAGATCTACAAGATCGTAGCGCGGCACTCGGTCGGTGCCGCGCTACGAGCTTCTGCTATTTGTCAATGGCTAAAGTATAACACAATGCTTAAAACACCAAAAGGGGTTCCCGTCCAGAAGCCTTCGCTGGCCTTGCTGTGTGATGTCCGAAAGAGTCAGACCTTGCGGTGCGCGGTCGGCGGCGGTTTGGTACTGGGTTTGATGGAGTATGTCAGTCCAATCAGCCCGGCTTCCTGAGTCTGATTGGGTCTGCCACGCAGAGGGGTGTTCAGAGGCAGCCCCTGATATTAGCTCTAGAGCCAGCTGACAGCTAGCATATGGCACCACCGTGGAACTCCCAGCCCAGGCAGCTACACTGACTGGAGGGCCACATGGTGTGTGTGTGTGTGTGTGTGTGTGTGTGTGTGTGTGTGTGTGTGTGTGTGTGTGTGTGTGTGTGTGTGTGTGTGTGTGTGTGTGTGTGTGTGTGTGTGTGTGTGTGTGTGTGTGTGTGTGTGTGTGTGTGTGTGTGTGTGTGTGTGTGTGTGTGTGTGTGTGTGTGTGTGTGTGTACGCAACAGACAGAAGACATATAACATAGAAGGTATCTCGTTTCATGTGACTGCAAGCGATGCATTGAGGTGTGATGTTGACGTTTAAGCCCTTTTGTAAACGGAAATCTGTGCAAGTTTCCGATGAGCAATCCCCCCGACCCCCCTTCCCTACCACAAACAGACAGACACACACACACACACACACACACACACACACACACACACACACACACACACACGCTAGTGACCCTACTATCTTTAACAGTCAAGCAAGAGAATATTAATCAGACCAATTTGGGGTGGACTGAGCGCACAGGATGGAAAGAGGTCTTGAGTTCACAGCATCTCTGTAGGCACGTGGCAGAGCTAGAGACTTGAAGCCTCTGCTAAAGTTCCGGGGGAAATTTTCCCTAAGGTTTATGAGCCATGGCCGATGAGTAGATGACCCAAGTTAATTATTATTGAATTTGTTTTCCAAGCTTCACTGACACTTACCTCTACAACCCACAATCCAACAATGACAATGGCCACTCTCATTAAAACCAGGCGACGATATACATTTAAACTTCCCCCACGCCTGAAACCTGATCCTATACCACAAAAACCTTTTTAGCATCCAATTTATTCTGCATTAACTACTATGTGCACATAATACTTAAGTGTCCATTTTTACACGTTCAGAGTTAAATTAACACTGGATTTTACTGCGTATCTGTGGATTTCCTGAAGGAACTATCCAATCCATAAGATACTGTATAATTACATTCATTTCAAATAAAATGGATGAATACGCTCTCATAATGAAAGGTAAGACAATGGGAAAGTAAATAGACAGGTGTTACAGTATTGTTTACGTTTTTCTCTGCTGTACGACAAAATATAAATGACTAAATCAGGCTTACGTTGATGTTACGGATCTCTGGATCTTCTTCTCTGACAATTTGTATGTGTCTGTAAGTAACCCAGCTGACAAGGATGACATGACCGGTATAAGCATGAAATGAGGAGGGAGACAGGTATGAGGCAAATTACACCCATCACACGCATAATCTGAAAATGATATCGTCAGGCATGTAATATAATATGACATAATTGTGGAAGGGCTTAGGGGGCACTCTTACCTTCTGTTCTCACTCTGGGAAAGACACACTTGTCATGATACAAAGACTAGATGGAGATAAACCTTCGTTGCTGTCATGCCTGGAATAAAAAACAGGCAAAATGCAAGACATCTGTAGTGAGTCACGCCCCGACAACTCGACTGGAGCAAGTGTGCTCAAATACACGCGTTATGAATTAACCAGACTAAAGCATCCATGGATGTTGACGGACAGGAACACAACATGTTTATGTGCCTCTGAATCCCAGTCTTACTCATACGGTATGTGTTTATTGTTGGGGATATGAAAGAACGCACCACCTGAAGAAGGGAGTAGGTTGAAGTGAGGGTTGCGAGATGTATCGAATAGCAGTTTGAACAAGCTTCAT
Organism: Electrona antarctica; assembly: GCF_951216825.1. Classification (NCBI taxonomy): domain Eukaryota; kingdom Metazoa; phylum Chordata; class Actinopteri; order Myctophiformes; family Myctophidae; genus Electrona; species Electrona antarctica. The sequence continues at coordinate 43,365,033 of NC_136811.1, forward strand.
GGTCACATCACATATTTACAAAGTAAAAAGGTGGGGTGAAATTCATTGTTGTGCATAGTTCCCATTGTATCATTTTTTTCCATAGTAAAAGGAAGACAAGAAGAAGGGGCAGGTGGGGAAAGGGGGAAAGAAGTTCAAGCTAAATAAACAAAGTAAAAAAAATCTACATATTTGTAAAGCATAAAGCTGAGATAAGGTATAAAGGTGCGTGAGCTATAACAGCAGGGGTATACTGTGCATTATATACTTAACCACTTAAACCCCGGAGTCCCTCAGGGCTCTATACTTGTGTATTTTCTGTTTTCTGTTATTGTGGGGAAAGCTTCCGCTGAAAATCGGCAAAGCTCACAACGCGTTGCGAGCTTGTCGATCTGCCATTTTCCTGCGAAACTTTTCCCCACAATAAGGATAGGATGTTAGTTTGTATTACGTTTTGGAATTTTGTTTCCTATACTGAACATCCTGTACACGTACACATGTAGGCCTACTGATGCTTATTAAACCACACATATTCAAAACGTAATGTATAGAATCGCCAGTGTGTTATTTATGATATATACCACCGCATATATGAATATATACCACTATTGTCTATTATTTATAAAACATAGATTATGATAACAAATGTAATAATAAACAGCAACATACATATACAATACTGTATACATTAAGCTAATAATGTACAGTATAATATGCCTACATAATATACTACATACATATATTGCTTTATTTTCACCAGACACAGAAGGTGGCACATTTTCTTACTCTCCCCTAAAAGCTGTGTGTTTTTTCCCTCCTGCATCCACACTGGACAAATTCTCTTTCCTGTTTGAGACAATATGTAGGCGCGTTTGTCATTGGTTATCAGTGGATGATAGATAGTCTAGCCTGCAGAGAAACATGTGTTGTGCTTTAATCTCAAGTGCATAGGCCAGTATATTCATGGCCGGCAGCTGGAGAAAATCACAGGAGGGGAAGAGTCCACCTCCATGGCAGGAGGAGACATTGAGCCTGCCTAGCCTGCCTGGCAGATGCTGGTTCTTGTTATCAGGCCCTGTCCCTGTCTTATTCATGTGCCCAGTTACCACCAGACACCCTCCCTTGCCCTCATCCACTGCTCCTTTGCCCACGCATGCACGCACGCGCACACACAATACTTACCGGTACGCACCCATCATTTTAAACACTGGGACAGTGCTGGACGGTTTGCATAATATGTCCTGGAGGTTGCCTCATTCGCATGCGTTCAGGAAACACAGCATGCAGGCATTAAAAGAGCACTTCACCTTTTTTCAACACTGTCTACCAGTCTCAGTAATGCTCTCTGTAAGATGGTACCACTCCTGTCTACTCACTCTGTGTGTGTCTTAGAGGCTGAGGACAGTGTAAACAAACTGTTTTGAACAGCCATCTTCGAGTTGTCCACATACCTCTCATATAGAGCGGGTAGACAGGAATGCTATTGTGAGCATTAGTGCGGAGTGGACAGATGTATAGAGTATATAGGTTTGAACAACATTTCATTGTTTAGTAGTTTTCGAATCTGAGGTCAGAGCTTTAACCGTGCACTTTCACTTTCAATATAGGCCGTCCTCTTGCTAATGTCTGTGCTAACTAAGAACCCCCTGCAGGCACACAGAAACATGCCCATAAGCCTCTCACCTCCCCTCTGCCTCATATCCATATATTAGTTTCTGTTTCGCACTCCAGCCGCACACCGCTGCTTCCCTTATCGACAGGCCCCTACTGCGATATTTATGTCACATATTTAATATGGACATGGGAATGATTATCAAATCCATAGTTGCCAAGAGAGTCCGATCGGCCTTAAATAATGGATGAGCGAGGATGCGACTCAATTTGCGAGCAGCAGAGAAAGACAGGGCAGCGCAGCCATCGACCACCTCCTCCGCCCACCCCTCCGCCCGCTCCCGCTTCCTCCACGGAACGTCATTATTCTGGTCGATCTTTTCTCCCCTCGCTTGACATCATTCAATGTAATCATCCTTCAATAAAAAACCTGCTTGTAATAAAAGGAACAACCCGGGTCAATACCCAGAATATGGAGAAGGATGGCCCTGTGGTAGGAGACAGCGAATAAATGGGCTTCTTCATCAAAGCGGATAGGCGGCCTGGTGCCTTAACAGGAATTCGACCGTGGCCAGAGTTATCATTACTGTTACCTTTTGTATCATCGCTGTTTGTGTTCTGTGAATATGAGGAGGAGTGATGGCTGCATTAATGAATCAATGGCCTAATGAAGCAGCCATTGTGTTGGTTTATTGAAATACGCTGTGGAGAATTGAGGAGCAGTGCAGCACGTGAATGTGAGGCTGTCATATTGTCAGCCCAGGCTGACACAGTGGGAAAAGTAAAACACCAAAGACTATGATTCCCCACAGTTGTTTTGTTTAAACAGTTAAACCCTATACACGTTGTTGAGTGGGGTGCCCCAGGCGTATACTTTGATCCCTATGTTTTCCCCTCTACACCAAAAGTAGCCGATCTACAAGCTCACAAAGAGCGTTGCAGGGAGCTGTTTTCGCTGAATGTTTGCCTATTTTTGCCTATATGCCCAGAATAGGGACGTTAGGGTTCATGTGGTTAAATACATTGAGTAAACACGTCAAACTACAACTATTAACATCCTCCACCAATGTAGCAATCAACTGCAATGCTGTTCACACTTACCAGAGGACCAGTATGTTGGCTATGGAGAGGTTTGGGGGTCAAATTAGCTGACAGGGTAATTTCCTTGAGGCGACATGCAGAGTTGCTGATTATCCCTGAGCTAGCATCATTTTTGTTTATCAAAAAATGCTAATTGCCTGTTTTTACGAGTAGGAAAAGATTAAAAGTTAATAGGAGAGACTAAATAAACAATGCAATTGCATGAGGCTGTGGAAGATGGTAATTAATTTGTGGCCACCCCTGAGCTAATTAGCTAATATAAAGCAGGGAAAAAAAGAAGTTAATGAGGCTTAATGTAACTGATACACTGAGAAGTTTAGACTAATGAATTTATGAATGCATGAGGAAATCAACTTTAAATGCTCCTTCCAACTTGTGTGCTTCCGCTATAGGGCTCCTCTCAGGCAGCGGGACGAGAGAGAACACTGCGGGGGAATTTGATCACCTTGAAGTCCAACTGCAGATGGGTGGTCACTGCATACAATTTCATAGCAAGCGTTTGATTCGGCCTCGCCATAAAAAAAAACAGGATCAGAATTGCTGGCTTCACACCGAGTGAGAGATGGCCAGCCATAGGAGGGCCCATACCGTCCCAGCAGTTAGTGTGTTTGCAGGAACCTCGGGGTGTACTTGGTCTAAGGATACAGGAGAGGCTGTATATTGGAAGGTCTGGGGAGGTCAGTCGGCCTGAGGGCGAGAGAGAGAGAAAGAGAGAGAGGCAAGGAGAAATAACAATCTGCAGGTACCTCTCTGTGAGGCGTATAGTGTGGATGGTCCAGACAGACCCATTAGAGGACCAGGACTTTTGACCCCAGTTTACTACTCTACCAGTTACTACTGTCTTTCCATCAGCCAGTCTCCACTCATCTGAAGCGATACCTCAACATGCCATACATGGTCCTGCACCTTTCATATAAACCCTGTCCACTGCCTTCTGTCCTGTACCCTGGATGATTGTACGTACTGTATACCACTCACATGTCTGTTACGTCACACGGTGGTGATCATTGTGTGACACACGCGGCATATTACTCTCACCATGTTGACCCGAGAAGACATTACTTACACCTCAGTTCACTCAATAGGGTCACAATGACATTTACTGTTGAGGCCCCGGACCAGGGTTCATGGGTAATTTGAATGAAATTACAGGGCTGTGTTGATGAATCCCGCTCGTGAGCGGACGGGGGCACGGAGCGGCGAGCTAATCAGGTAATTGCAGCTTTCATAAATGTAATTCATCAGGAGGACAGCGAAGGAGCGAGGTGCAGCGCCGTGCACACCAGCCCTGTGGTCTGACCTGTAACGACTTCACCCACAGACCATATAGGACTCCACCTGATGACAAACTCCTTTATGAGCTGAAGGCGCGCATAATGCGTGATATGCCAGGAATACCCCATCAAAGCATTAGTGTCATATTACATAAATCAGTGCTCTAAGTGTCCCGTCTTCCCACACGGCTGACTTTCTCGTTTATAGTTTACGGGCAATTTGTCAACCACATTCTGATGCACGGGCAAAATGCCGCTCGAGTAATAGATTCACAGACATGCACAAGTAAGACATGTCACAGCTCCTATTGTAGTGCCATAAATAGGGAGCGGGCAGGTAATTTGTTCATTGGTGTAATCTGTGGTGTTATACATTAGTGATGCTCACAGCGAATTCCTATTATTGCCAGATTGCCCACCCTGGTTTGTGACTGTAATTGTAATAGTTATAAAATAGTTTGGACAAAGCACAGAGCTCGCACACAAATACAGTATAGCTGTCAACCATCGATTGCTTCAGCTGGGAGAGTATTACACGAGACATGGCATCCATTCAACATGTTGAGAGCGCGTGATGAAAGCTCAGTCAAAACAATTTGTCCTGTAATTCCAAACACTATAGATAACACCTCGCGGCTGATTCACTCATACGTGGATCACCGCGTGTGAAGAGCCACACATAAAGGACAGGACGAGGCCAAACACGAGCCGCGGCATAAAAATCAATGCTAGGTCAATTTTTCTATGCGGAGGCTCTTGTAATGTGGTTCGCTGTGGCAGGGCTGGAGGTCAACGTACAGTGCAGGACACAGGTGCGGAATGACAGTAAAAGTCTCTGTCCTGTGGGTCAAACACTCATTTCATAAGACCACCGTACAGAATATTGAAACATGATAAGGTCAAGAACAGGTCTAAGTGGCTTTTTGCAGTTTTCTTATTTTCCCATTTCAACATATCCGTACGGTGTCGGCGCGCTCTCTCTCGCCTCTATAATGGAAAACTATCGCCGGAGCATTTCTCTGTCAGCGAGGGTCAAGGGGTCATCGCTGATGTCACTCTCAAAGTAACCAGTGGCAAATAGGTCCTGACATGTGCTCTCCAATGAGAGAATGAGACCGGACAGCTTCCCTGGCTCTCCGGCTGATAAGCCATAGAAAATAATATGTGAGGCTTGCAACATCAGAGCCCACTGCCTCTACCTTTTGAGAGACCAATATCAGCTGCCCTATTAAGGCACAAATAACAACGGGGTGATGTGAAGGAGAGAGGTGTGTGCGTGTGTGTGTGTGTGTGTGTGTGTGCGTGCGTGCGTGCGACCGTGCGTGTGCGACCGTGTACACGTGTGTTTAAAGATGGAGTGCTGTGATTTTTGTACTTTTTCTGTTTTGCATGTGTCTATGGAGTTAACATTACTCTAATAGACCCCCAGGTGTGGTTATAATATTCAAATATGTCTTCCCTGTGTATTTTTGGTTTCTTCCTGAAAGCTGAAAGCCTTTGAGTCAAAAAGCCCAATCGCAATAACACCATTTTAGTGACATCATAACCCTAACTCCTCCCCCATTATCATACAACAACAGCTGTGGGCGAGGCTTAAGTTCAGGTGGGTGGTGCTAAGGTGAAAACAAGGTATACTTAATGAACTGGTGGGTGTGGCCACATAAAAACATAATTTTAACACTTTCGGTACACTTTTTTGAAAGAAATCTTCCACCTAGTATAATCATAATACCTGATGACCATGTTTTAGGGGGGGAAAGAATCACGGCACTACATCTTTAAGGCTTCCCGTTCAAAGGAGTCAGCTTTGGCTTTAAAATTGCGTACCGCTAAACGTATTTTGCCGTTTTGCCTATCAAGACATTTTATGTCTCTTGTGTGTATTTTGCACACTTTTAATCACTTGACCACAAAAAAATTAAAAACCTTTTTTTTTTTGCATGTATAATGACGTCAGGGTTACAGTGGATATAAATCAGTGCCCTTGTGAACCGATAAAAAAAACCCCAACAACAACCGTCTTTGAAGAACGTCAGCATCATTTATGTTCCGTTTCATGCTAGTGACATCTACACTGTTCTTTCTCGCACTCCTCTCATCGGCTTGTCCGCCTCCTCCCCACATCGTTTTGTTTCCGTCGACATGTGCGCGGCCACGGCGTTTGAGTGAAACCGATTCCTCTTGTTCAGTGTCAGAGGCATGGCATGTAGCATGTGATTTGCTACGCACATCAAAACCTACAACCACGGGCTAACGCACATTTCCATGGCTGTTTGTCTTGTACAGGCATATCATGCCACGCATGTTCCCCATCTGCCCCCCATGCAACCCCCGCTTTCTTCCCATGTTGTCTCTTCCAGCTTTTGTTCCCCTTTCCCATGGCAATTCCGATTATTAATAGAATATTGATTCAATGAGAATTCGGGTTGTAACTATGAACAATATTTGTGTGTGTGTGTGTGTGTGTGTGTGTGTGTGTGTGTGTGTGTGTGTGTGTGTGTGTGTGTGTGTGTGTGTGTGTGTGTGTGTGTGTGTGTGTGTGTGTGTGTGTGTGTGTGTGTGTGTGTGTGTGTGTGTGTGTGTGTACGCACGCATGTGGGTGCACACATGCGTGCGTGCGTGTAAAGCCTTCTTTTTAATCATTTTCATTTGTCTCTCTCTCTGTCTCTCTCTCTCTATGTCTCTCTCTCCACTCCAGTGGTCAGGGAGAGGATGACTGAGTGAGCAGGAGACTGGCGTTTTCTGATAGAGTTACACCCCACAAATGGAGTCAATCACAGGCCCAAAGAAAAAAAAATCATTTTCTGACAGGGGTGTCTGTGAGATCGTCAGGCCTCCATGACAACAAATCCATAGCCTGGTTGGAGGGAAGCCCTGGTTGGAGGGAGGGAGGGAGGGAGAGAGAGAGAGAGAGAGAGAGAGAGAGAGAGAGAGAGAGGAGAGAGGAGAGAGGAGAGAGGAGAGAGAAGAGAGAGAGAGAGAGAGAGAGAGAGAGAGAGAGAGAGAGAGAGAGAGAGAGAGAGAGAGAGAGAGAGAGAGAGAGAGAGAGAGAGAGAGAGAGAGAGAGAGAGAGAGAGATGGTGTGGGGGGAGGATGGGGACTCGGGAGTAAAGGAGAAGAGAGGTAGAGGGTAAAAAAAAAAAAAAGAAACCTGACAAAGTGTAAAACAGGAAATCCCTGACGATCGGAGTACTTACCTTTCAGCTGTCCATAACGCAACTTCATACCAATTATTGCCCCCACTGAGCAGGTGACAGGCGCAGCACGGACAGCCGTGCTGCGCCACTCCGGCTAATCCCCAAATGACGGATTGGGGGGAAGCCTTGCAGTGATTTGTGACAAAGTAACTGAGCGTAGACTTCTGTACTTAGAAACATGAGAGTAGTTTGTGTTCATGCTTATTGGTAACACACTCTCCACTTTGATTTGATGCCCGGGTTTCAGCCTCCGTAAGCATATATAGCCTCCCCATCTCAGCTTACCGGGAGCATCGCCATTCAAGTTCTAAATTGAATTTTCCTTGCACTCAGAAGTCTGTTCGGTGTGTTGCTACACACTTATCACTGCAGTTTCTGGTGTCAATAGCAATGTTTCATTATGGGTGATATGCTTTTTTTATTTTATTTTATATTCCTGAATGTCATTGTTGATTTAATTTTGTGGCTGTTGTATTTTTGAGTTTTGTTTTGTGGACCCCTTTAGTCTTAGTTTTCAAGCATCTTCTCTGCAAAGCTGAAGGAGAGACAGACCGTAAAGATGGTCGCTTTTGTTTGACTGTTACCCATAAAACCCCAAACCCCTCTCCTCGCCCTTAAGTCTTAAAGCTCCCCGCCTGTGATATTTCCTCCCCATCAATGTGTCACCTTGTTCCGCTGCAGCAGGATGTCAACTTAATGCAACGGCGAGGTTAAGAAAACACCAGCTTGGCTGCTGACTGATGGCCTGTCACTGTTCACACAAAAGTTTAGAAATTTGATCCACCTGTCATCTTGCCTGTGATTATGAATCTCTTCCTCTGCAGCGCCGAGGCCCATTCAGGCGCAGTCTTCCATCGCCTCTCCCTGGCCTCTCTCAGCGTTCGTTACATGGATGAGAGAACAAACTTCAAATCACTCCAAGTGAGTGAAGAAAGAGGAGGGGGGGAAAAAAACAGAAATCCTGCTCATCTTAATGTAAACAATTGGGCCCAGTAAAGAGCCCACCAAAATAGACACCGCTGCAGAGAGGCCTCTTTCTCGCCACAAATTGGATTTCACTTATAGGAGTCATACATTGCAAATTGGGCAAGTCTAATGACTATAAGTTAAACAAGATTTATATTTATACAAAAAGATGCTGGGAGGGAGGACAAGGTGTTCCATTAGGATCACTTTAAGCTAACTAACTTGTTTACTGCACCACACGATGCAAGATAAAAAAAAAAGGTAAGGTGTTGTTGGAAACTTTAAAAAGACACACGTACTATTTCAATGAGCTGCAGAAGGTATTGCGCTCTTTGTTAAACTGAGGGCCCGGCTTCATGCTGATTTGTCAACTGACTTGGAAACGGCGGCAGAGGAATGAATGAAAGCAGCCGAGGCAGCTGAACAAACTCCACAGACCTCGCCGCGGCGCTCGCCTATTGTCCCTCTGCTATCGTTCTTTTCTTCCCCCTCCGTATCCTTTCATCCCCCAGGAAGGAATGAGGTGAACCCTAAAGGAATATAAGTGTTTCTTTATCTGTAACCTCACGCTGAACTATGGATGACCTTCCTCGGCAACCTCGGAGTCAACTGCATTAGCTTTGGGGTGGTCAGAGTAGAGAGGGCTATGGGGATAGACTGTGTGTGGGTGGGGTGGGGGGTGGGTTGGGGTGAGGAGAGAGGAGATAGGGGATTTTTCATCCTATCCATTACAGTTGTTTAGGTTAGAGGGGTTAACTCAATGAGGTTAAGTAAGTTTTGACCGTGAATCACATCAGCAGAGTTGGTCATTCACTTATGCACGATTGCTAATGCAGAGCCCAGAGGGTAATCATGTTACTTCTGCTTTGCATTTATATAAATTATGGGAATTGGGGGAGAGAGCAAGAGAGGGAGAGAGAAAAGAATCAACGGTTTTATATATGTTCTGCAAAATGCACCATAAGTGCCTGCAATTCTTTCCGCAGTCCGCCATGCATTCTCTCTTTCAACTGAACCACTGAAAGACGGACAAACATTGTTTGTCTGTTCAAAGCGCGCTCCTTTATTGGTAGAGAGATCAAGCCATGACAAATCAAGCTTTGAGAGAGTTATTGTTTTGTTTTTGGTTTGTTTGTTTTGTTCTCTTCCAGATAGAGAGAGAGAGAGAGAGAGAGACTGCAGACTGATTTATTATAGATTTCCTGTGTTTTGATGCTATGCTGAGAGTCTGGATGGGAAGACGAGACCTCCAGCTGCTCGGGAAGCCTGGGAGTCCTGGGAGTCCTGGCCCGCCTGCCCTCCTGGCTGGCCCGAGCCAAGTGGGCATGCGCTGTTGTTGGGCCGCCGCAGGGGGCTGATGGGGCAGAGGAGGCTGGGCCAGAGAGGCCACAGATGCCTTAAATGACTTGGCATGATGGGATTGTGAAGGGGAGTAAGGAAGCATGCATGGATCCCGAGCAAATCAACACAGGTTTCCAAACCAATGTGCGAGCATTGTGATGCTGTCAGGATTTATGGATGAATAAATTAGTCACGATGCGCGTGCGCATGCACGCACACACGGCTCGCGCACGCGCACGCACTCACACATGCACAGAGAGACTTGTGTTGATGGTACTCTCTCCTGAGTGTTGCAGCTTGACTTGAAGGTATGTTTGTCCATGACCTCTAATACCCGATGTGTAAAATAGATGGTAAATAGTTACATGTTTTTTTTTTTCTTTTTGCTTTGAAGCGATACAATGAAAAAAAATACATACATTAATACATATTCTAATTCTTCTTCTAGTTCTTGTCAGTGAAGACTGAAATGGCCGCTGTCTTGTGGGGTCTAATTTAATAAATGAGCATGGCAAGTCAATTTCCTCTATGCCTAATGAAGCCGGTGTTGATTGGGGAATTATCCTTTAGCTGGGCTGTTTACCTTGCATACCTTTGATCCGTGGCGGCGGCGGTTTGTCCTGGTTGGCGGTCCCAAACAAAGACACCCCATGAAGGGGTTCCAACCTGAGCTGGAATCACGTACCCATGATACCAGACCAACAGAAGGGCCCCCATTAGATACTAATTCATGTGGAAGCTGTGGGACCACAATATCATTATCAACTAACAGACTTTGCCAGCTTATTGTGCATCGCAGTCTGGCGTGATAAACATTCTCTTTGACTTTGGTAAGTTTCAGTGGGCAAAATACACTCTTCCTCAGTCAGAGATCGAGAGGACGTGCATGTCTGGTAATGGAGGAACAGAAATAAACTGGTCAGTTAAAAAAGAAAGACTAAACGTGTGTTAACACCGGTCGCAAAGCATATGTTATCCAATGCACGATGGCATACTGTGCAAAGTCAACGCAAAGACATTACTAAACACAAATGATTGGTGAAGGACAGGAATGACAAGAAATTCGCAGATTCAAGTTGAAAATTTCCCATGGTCAAACTTGTGCATGGAAAGAGAGGCAAAAGATGTGCTTCGTGTCTAGTGTGAACGCGTCATAAACCTCTACAAGCCCGGCTAGTGGCCCCTAGAGGCCATACTCCTTAGAATCTAGAGTGGACCAAAAGGTTTTGGTCCACATGGTGACATTGTTATTCTTAACCGAAATCCCAATACCTCAAATCTCTGCTCACTCACACTCCAGCTTAATTAACCCGCAAATAGTTTTGTCCCAATTGGTGATTTTAGGAGGATGTGAGTGGGCTCTCTCTTTCACTGAGGGGAAATGAAGTGTAGGCTCAGCAGTTTCATGTCTCCTCGCGGTTTTTCCCCCCCTTCTTTCGTGACGTAGGCTACCTGTATACTACTAGGTACTGTATACACTACTTGAAACCGAAAACCATGCAGAATACACACACCCGCAGGTCAGGATTCCATTCATAAATGTGCACATCCAGGCACTTCATTCACTATGTTTCAGGAATAAATGGCTTTGCACAGTACACCAACAATCTTAACTATAGAGATAAACGATATGGCCATCCACATTGATGAGTTGTCTTCTATTATGTACTATTCTGTACCTGCATATTATTTTATGCATGTATACTTTAATCCGTTGGTTGTGCTCCAGTGATCCAGCTGTGTGACCTGTGCACAGTGACACGTCATACTGTAATTGATCGCCAAATGTACTGTTGCTTTGAAATGACGCTGGGTGAGCATTCCGATCCTATGAGACCAACCGGGTCGAATACTCCGTCCTCGCATCTAATCCTCTCCTCCTCGCTGGTGGTGGGGCTAAGGCACAAGTGGAGGGGAGTGAGCGAGAGTGAAAGCATTTTATTTTTAAAGCTACAGTGGTTTTACATCTATAGGCTTTATGCCCTCATGTTTTAAATGTTTTGTTTCCATTTCTTGTTGATGTTGATGTTTTTTAGTGGTATGATGATTCTTTTGAGATTTCCACGAATGTACGGTAAAGTGCATTATACATAAAATCCATTATTATTATTAATATTGGAATTTGGCTTCTCAGGTCACTACTAGTGGGTCAAATGCAGTGTGAGCTTGTAGATCTACTATTTGTGCTATTTAAAAAAAAACTAGAGGTAGTGCTAGTAGCCCTAACACCTATGTCGCATTGCCCGTCAGCCGGTCCTACCTTAAGCCAATTTTAATGTAATAATAAAGAACAAATATATACTATATTTTATTTTTACGTTTTGGGGATATCTTGGGGATAGTCAAAATTCTGGCCTATGGCCAGTGACCAAAATCAGTAGGATTCATCCCTGTGCACAGCACATTCCATGGCAATCTGTCCAGTAGTTTTCAAGATATCTGGTTTGGGATGAGAGTGTTCATCCCAGTTTTCCTTGTAGGTTGGCTAGTTTCACTACATGTCATACATTAGCCTATCCTAGTACTGTAAATACTGTACTGTATATAAAGTTAAAGTGCATGGTTGAACAAGTATTGTGTTACAAATGTATTAGACACAAACTAAGGTCCAATGAAGAAGGGATTTTCAGGAGAGATCTGAAGCAGTCTTTCATCTACCTATAATTTTAGAGATGTCTGTCTGTCTGTCTGTCTGTCTGTAGAAATGTCGCTGCTCTTCACTGGCTGCACCAATGGCTCTGAATTTGCACACAGGCATTGACCATTACCTTATGGAGGTCTTATCGATGCCCTTTTTCAGCGTACATCAAAGTGTACGCTGTTTATTAGCGTTTTTTTGGAAACTTTGTTTAACTCTGAGCGCAGTTTTCGCCATCACTGTGCATGCGCGCCGGCCCCAGAGGAGTATTAGCAACTCAACGTTAGCACTAGCAGTATGTTATTTCCAAATGGAGCAGAACACAGGTGTGTGTCTTGCAACGACAGTTCGCGAGAGCAGCGACAGGTCGTGTGCACGTGCGTGCGAACCTGTGTACAGGGTTTGATGAGGTCACATCAACACATGGAATGTCAGAACAGGCCCGAAATTTTTCGTCCAGGCCTTAATTTTTGGGCCTGTTGAGAACTCTAGTTTTTGCCGGCTGTCAGGCGTGGCTTCACTAATAACTTTGGTGCGGGCCCGACTATAGAGTTTGAAAATGGTATCAGTCAAAACGGAGACATCAAAGAGGAAGGATGGGTGGGGAGGATCAATATATGGAATGTCAGAACAGGTCTTCTCCATGTATGGATATCCAGGGTTTGATGAGGTCAGTGTCGTGATCTTCATATATGGAGACGGCCATATAGCCATATATGGTGGGGTGACGTGTCACAAGGTGTGATGGACTGATGGCCATATATGGTAATCTTGCGACCTACCGTCGCAATTACTATTCATTTTGTGCCCATCCGACTTCCCAAGCTCATCCCTTAACAAGTTCCTCCCCCAGCCTCAGACTGAGTAGACCTCAAAATACCTACATCAATAATATAATCTATTAAATCGCATTACCCACACTGTACATAATTTGGTGTTCATATTGGGTAAGGACTAGTTCTACTAATTCTTAACATCAGGCTATGTATATGTCCCATTTAAAGTAATAAAACACAGGTTATACTGTATGAGTGTATGGTCATCATTCTCACAATGTTAAATGGTCATCAGCGTTTTCATTTTTAAATACAATTAATCCATCTAGTACTGATTTGTTTTATTGTTTTATTGTTTGAGACATGCATCTGTCTGCATGAGTCAGCGCCGCCTCGCATAATGTTTGAGCACAAAGATCCGGTGCTTTTGTTTGTGATTTGACACACGGTTGCTGTCACCGTTTTGATCTAGCCCCAGCGTCTCGCGGGAGGGGGGTTCAAATTGGATTTTTTTCTGAGAGTGTTAGGAGGGGAAATCACACAGCAGTGGACTGACTCTTTATCAGCAGCCACATCTGAAGCCCCTCGTCCCCCTCTCCTTCTGACCATGCATCTGATAATAAAACACTACTGTAGTCTCACACATGCATGAAAAACATAGCGTGCGTGTGCGTGTGCGTGCGTGCGTGTGTGTGTGTGTGTGTGTGTGTGTGTGTGTGTGTGTGTGTGTGTGTGTGTGTGTGTGTGTGTGTGTGTGTGTGTGTGTGTGTGTGTGTGTGTGTGTGTGTGTGTGTGTGTGTGTGTGTGTGTGTGTGTGTGTGCGTGCGTGCGTGCGTGCGTGCGTGCGTGCACACAATATTATGGCTGCGATATTAATGTCAGAACAGGTCAGCTCCATATCTGGTTTGGTGTTTGAGGTCAGATGTAGAGTTGCTGGCCGGCTCCATATATGCAGATCTAGGTGATGATCCAGTCTGCTCCATGTATGGCTATGCAGGGTTTGATGAGGTCAGTGTCGTGATCTTCATATATGGAGACGGCCATATATGGAGCGTGTCACAAGGCGTGATGGACTGATGGCCATATATGGTGGCGTGATGTGTCACAAGGCGTGACGGACTGGCGGCCATATACAGTGATGTGACGATCGACGGACGGACTGACAGGTTTTCATAGTAAATCCTTAAATGTCACCGTGGCATTTAATGATTGATACTGTGATGATAATATTGCATATAATATTGAATAAATCTGCCATGTACATTAAAATAAATCACACCCGTGTGAAGTGAGGGGCGCTCTTCATCATACATCATCATCCATCATCTCATACTGGCCAATCAGAATGGCTGTTGTATGTGATTGGTTAGCTGATTTGCCCGTTTACATACATATGTGACCAGATTTGACTGAGAGACTGCCATCGCGCAAATTACTGCTTTAAACTTTTTTATTTTATTTTTTTTCCAAAATGAGTTAATAGCACAGGCAGACTCTTCACATACTAGAGCATGTCTGAAATAAGTGTCAGAGCTGAAATCGACATGTAAATATGAAATAAATGCCCAAACATGTAGCTAGGTGTAATGTTAGAGTCCACAGCAGTGAACCTTTCAAGCCGGTTTTCTCAACTCGCATTTTTCTGCAAGACATTACTCTATAAGCCATATCTCCAAAACTGGTGGGTCAAACTGAACAACCAATATGTCAATGTGAAGCTATGATTCCCTGCTTTCATATGACGTGAAAAAAACGAAAATTCAAAAAAATCCAATGGCAGTCCCTCAGTCAAATGTAGTCACATATGACGTACATTTTCCCTTCGATGTCAATGGCGTTTAATTTCATTTATGTCATATTTAGCAGAATTTTGACCTAATTTCTCTGTTTATTGTCAATGGCAAATCTTGAGATGTCTGGGGACAAGATTTAGTGGACATTTGACCTGAATTCTCCTTTCATTGTCAATGGCAAATCTTGACGTGTGTGGACAAAAGCTGTTAATAGAACGGGCTAGCGCCCCTTGAAAATCACACCCGTGTGAAGTGAGGGGCACTCTTATCATCGTACATCATCATCGCCGACTTCTTACTGACAGTTGAGAGTTGAAAGCCTCCTATATATACAACATATCAATGTTTGTGTTACGCAATGTTTGTGTTTACACTATGACGTAAAATGATCAAATCATTATCAATGGGAATTTAATGTTTGTTTAGGACAAAGTTTGTGTACGCACACTAAAGGCTGGACATACAAAAATACATAAAGTATGAAATAGGGCTTAGGTGATTAAAACCAGGAAAAGTCAACACTTATGCCATGTCACGATAATTATGACATCCAAGCAATATTGTTATATCGATGTATTCATAACATGAGAGTCATGAACCAGCTTATACGGACATTTTCTGAGGGATCTGTGTGCTCCTCCAATTACAAATGCACTCCGTGTTCTGACAGCCATACAGAAGGACTCTCACTGTGAAATGCAGGAGAACTGTAGGTGATCAGGTGGGACTGAGGGAGGGGGGGGGGGGGGGGGGGTGGGACTGAGGGAGGGCAAAGAAAGAAAGAAAAGGGAGAAGAAGGAAAAAAAACACAAAGCCAAACTAGTCCCCTTAACTTTTTTAAAGACTTTTTCAGCATTTGTTCTGCACACTTACCTACGCAAACTCCAAGGGGCCGCTGTGACTGGGGTCCCATTTGGGCCCCAGCGTGGAGCCGGGGAGCTCGTCAGCTGTAAAATGAGAGCGCCGGAGCGCAGTGTGAAAATGGATTAGCCTCGCTGAGATAAGGGGAGCCCTCAGCGAGCCATGCACGCCTTCAATGGGGAAAAAGAACTGCTGTACAAATTGTTTTTGGTACATTAAGTACCTGTTACTTTATTTCACAGATGGAAAACAATAACACAGGCTCCGGGGTTGGAACCACTGCTGCATGGAGGAATGTGAGAGGTTTGGCCCTCGACGAGAGCCCATAGAGACACCCCCCCCCCCCCCCCCAAGCCCCCACTCTGCCACCTTTCTTGATATGCAAAGTGATTTTCTTGAGGACCTTTTGTTTTTGGCTCAAAAGAATTCAACAGATTGACAAATATAGGCAGCATATGATGATAAATGGCAAAGTGGCCTGTGTGTGTGTGTGTGTGTGTGTGTGTGTGTGTGTGTGTGTGTGTGTGTGTGTGTGTGTGTGTGTGTGTGTGTGTGTGTGTGTGTGTGTGTGTGTGTGTGTGTGTGTGTGTGTGTGTGTGTGTGTGTGTGTGTGTGTGTGTGTGTGTGTGTGCAGTCCACAGGCTACTGAGGGAAATCATACGGAATATCCATGTTAATAAAAAATAAAATAAAGAAAGGGCTGAGAGAGTGTTCCCACTCAGCAAACGGGGCAGGGATTTTTCAATTAATAAGCCCGCCGCTGCGCCAGGGCCTCCCAAATTAAATGAGTGTGTCAGATGCTGGATGATTTATACATTTGGACTGATCTAACAGCTCCGCGGAACAGCTATGACACCCTGACAAGCCAACAATGGATATGAAAAATGAGCCAATACCACGGCACTAAATCTGAGACTTTCAAAACCAAATGCAGAAACCTCTCACATACTTGAGAGCATAATGAAAATAAAGTAGGGGAGAGAGAAAAAAAATCCCCACAAGATCCTCTACACAATTTTGGCCAAATCATTCAGTGTTTATGTGCATGGAGTGATGGAGACAAATTGGTCAAAGTGGAGCGTATGGCGGTATACTTTGCCTTTCTGACGTCTTTTTGTAGCCGTGTGTGGAGAGCACATCACTTTACAGCTAAATGAGATATCAGGCCCGTTGCTGAGCTTTGACTCAATAGGAAAATGTCAAAGCAAGTTAGCACCAAGGTGCTTTTCAAAATGCTTAAATTCTCCATTCATTTCTGTAAGTCTGAGAGTGGGCACCCGGATTTCTTGCTTGGTCTTTGTTTTTATTTCAAATTTCAGTTGGATTCACTAACCTAAGGTAATAGGTTCATCTCACACGCATGCACGCACGCACGCACGCACACAAACACGCGCACACACACATACAAAAACAAACGTAAGTCTTTCTTGAAAGAACACCAGCAAGGTGTTTGGCTGTGTTTATAATTATGTTGTGTGCAGGGCTACCAGCCCTGGTCACTTTTTGTTTTGTTTTAGATGAAGTGATAAAGACCAACATGATGGGGCCCGAGCATTTTTGCTTTTCTTGGTATTGTCCTTTTACCCTCTCATTCTCCGTCTGATGAAAAACTGCACTTTGTGTTCCTCAGAGCTCAGCAGATTTAGAGGAAACAATTACCAGTCCGGTGATCTCTGCTTCTCCGGTCCCGCCGATAAACGCTCAAACGCCCTGAGGTATGGTCGTGAAATGATACAGTTTTAAATGGGTTAAATTTCATCGTTTTCCCCCATCGCCCGCACCCACCCACCTCCTCCGCTCCCCCTCCCCCCTTTCTCCCTCTGAGGTTTTTATTTCACAAAACTGTGGTCACATTTTTTTTTTCTGTCGATGGGGGTGAAAAAAAGGAGAGCGAGAGAAAGAGAGAGAGAGAGAAACCATAAAGAATATGAAAAGCCCATCTTCACAGAACATTAGACATCGCAAAACAACCTACAGCTATGATTGGATATATCAAAAGTGACAAGTAAAAGTTGATTGTTGAGTGTCCATTGATTGAGCTATATTTCACCGGGATAGTGCAGCCTTACATGGTGCACTCACAGTGGCCTGGCTGCAGAGTGCAGACCCAGTGCTGGAGCAAGTACACAGATACAAGTAGCAATACCACATTGTAAAAAATACTCTGTTACAAGTAAAATACCTGTATTCAATGAAATTGATTTGAGTAAAAGTACAACAGTATTACCATCAAAATTATACACACAGTACCAAAAGTCTACAATTCTTTTTTTTTTGTTTTTGTAAAACCTTTTCAAAAATAGACGATCTACATGCGCACAACACGTCATGATGCTACATGGTATGCACTTGTAGATCAGCTGTTTCCGAATAGCCAATGTAGAATAATGTTTTGAGTGGTTAATTGTATGTTTTATACTGTAATACTCTGCAAAGTAACTACTACTGACTAAAGCTGTCAAATAATTGTAGTGGAGTAAAAAGTACCTAGTAGTATTTCTCTCCTAGATGTAGTGGAGTAGAAGTTTAAAGTATACAAAATGGATACTTGCAAATGTATTCAAGTAAATGTACCATGACATTGTACTTAAGTACAGTTCTTGAGTAAATGTACTTACTTAATTATACTTTCAACCACTGCTGCAGAGCAACAGCGGCAGAGGATTAGCTCAAACAGAAAGGAATATCTCAGAGTGAATTTAACTGGTACAAATGGAACCAAATGGACCCGTTACATTTGCACACTCGCATGTTACAAGCCTTACAGGTTCCAGTTCTCAGAGTTCAATTAACACTGAGGATTTTACTGTGTATACGTCTCAATGGCGGATAGCCTTTAAAGATCTGCCAATATGTTGCCGTATTGATTCATTTTCATGGATTCTCTCACAGGGGAAGCGGGTATTCATCCATATACATATCGTATCATACTTATTAAAGTTTGATAGATTGTCACTTAGCAGCTTCAAACCACATGAGCACGATAACTACTCCAATATTGACGTTCAGATAAACGAAAGCAAAAAGGGGCAGATGATGAAGGAGAGAAGGGGCTCCACAGAGGGATCCCTACCAGGTGAGGGAACCATTTATTGATGCTTCAGATCTTTACACTCCTGGAGGCGTGACGGATAAACCAGTAGTAACCACTCGTGTTCAACGGCCCACCCATCTGACCACTTAAAGGCTCATTCATAGTCTGGATTTTTGGTGGTGAGGTGACCACTGCTCCGGTGGTGAGGTGACCACCGGAGCTGAAATAACGTTGAGCGGTGGTGAGTAAAAACATGAGATAAGGGCTGGGGCGCTGGCGGCGGTTTGCCCTTCACCGCGGCTTGTGACGTCATGTTGTAGTTCGGTGGTCACCTCACCACCGAAAATCCATACTATCAATAACGCTTAACACGGCAGAAAAATGGCACACAAAAGAGAGACAGACAGACAGACAGACAGATGTAGCAGGCATTAACTCACCCGTCACCAAGTTCGCCTTTTGACGCCTATTTTCGTATGTACCTTGGTGCCGATGACGCCTTATCACACCTTTTTGAGTGGTACAAACCACTCCAACAACCAGCTTTGTCTGTACCTGTGTATGTGTGTACCTGTACGTGGGGCCACATACAGGTGAGCATGGTTGCTATGGTTAGTGTGTGACGTCACTGCACCACTCAGTTCACACGGGTGTGATTTCTTTTTAATAACAATTGATTACGGTGATCAGCTGGGTCCAGTTTCCCCTCATAACATTCCCGTTTCGATCCGGTGAAAAGAAAAAACGGCTCAAACGTTTGGAAATGGAAAATCCGCTGGCTCATGCTTTCTATGGGGACACAGCTTCTTAGAACGTAAATATTTCGGAAAATAAGTGATTTATCTAAACGATAGTATTTTGCTTACAAAAAGTATGTTTTGGGTGGATTAAATGACAATCGCAGGACATGTTACATAGCGGATTTTTGAGTGGTCCAAGGAACAGCAATGTCAATATGTCCTAACCTATGTCCCCTATGTCCCGATGTTTAGAGTACCAATAGGGGGTGCTGTTGCACCACTCGCTTCAGACTGGTCTGATTTTACTTCCTGAAATGAGTTAAGTGGTTAGACGGCATCTTTTTTATGCTCAATCAATCGTGCTGTAGCTTGGATCAATACAACTAACATAGTATACTTTCATTTCCGATTTATCAGTATCACACAATGAATACTCATTTGTGTTGCCAATTATTTGGGAGCCCACCTGCAATATCCTCACACTATTCATGTTCTGTGTATATGTAGGCTACTCGCATAACGGAAACTTTAAAAAAAAATGTTTTCGGGCATTTTACCGCACAGGGGGTAAGAATTTAATCTTGATGCCAAAAGATATGAGATCTAACCAATACGTCTGGGGAGTCAGGACCTCTAAATGCAAGCTATAGTTGCTAGAACAGCAGCCAGAACAACTGATAACAAACCTACGCCCACATATCACCATCCCAATATGAATCACCGCCCTGAAGTATTTGGATTGGTTCTTCTGCAGTGCAGTTTGTTTTAGTTAGTTTTTTTACTCTAATTGCTTCCACCCTGTTTGAGCAATGAAAGCTGTCCTCAGCCTCTATTGAGCGAAGCATGTAGAGACTGACTCGTGTCTAATTAATGCTACGAATTGTCAAGTAAGGTACTCAAAACCCGAGTGCACAAATGGACCCTTTACTCTGCACAGAGGTCACGAGAAAGGCTGCCAGGAATGGAAGATGAGAATCTCCACGAAAACCCCTCGTCCCACATGTTTACACCACGACGCATGCTTAATGGAGCATCGTGAGATGAGCTGACGTGTTGTCATAACCATCGTCATGCAATGACTGGCCCCACCGCTCTGATACTCTCTGACTGGCCCCACCGCTCTGCTACTCTCTGCTTTAAAACCAGACAAGCCCAAAGAGGCAGAGCTAGGAGCTATATAGGACAGAGAAAAGAAGGAGTTGAAAAATGGGAGAGAGATATACTGACAGGGGTGTGTGAAACACACTTGAACAGTAGAGAGGATACAGACAGACAAGCTGGCAGGCAGGCAGGCAAGGATGAGCAGGCAGGCAAGAAAGCAGGCATGCAGGGATGAGCAGGCAGGCGGGAAAGCAGGCAGGCAGGCAGGCTGCACCGCGTCCCGGCGTAGAGTGATTGAATGATCCTATTCTGTGCTCTCTGTTAGACAACGGGCAGCCGTGTATGAAGATTGATACAGGAGCGCTCGACTCGGGTTTGCTGGATCATCAGACGGATTGATATTATACTCCAGCCGAGGATGAAGACAAAGTAACTGTTATCATACTCAATACCGGGGCCTTGTCAGACGAGGCAGGAAATCATCCCATGTCACCGGTTATGGGAGCGTTTCGCTGACTGTCATGGGAATTTATCTGGGGGATGTGGCTGCTGTATGGCATGTCCCCCCCGCCCCCCGCCCCCGCCCCACCACCGACACCACCCCCCGACCAACGCCGGAACGTGGAAGGCCCGGAGCAGTGTACCATAAAGAAAGAAAGAAAGAAGGGGGGAAAAAAAGATCTTAGCCAAAGATTGAATTACAGCATCATGCATTGGGACAACATTTATTTCCCTACTATCATGCTTGTCCTCCCCAGATGCTGTAAATCCCTGATCTGCTTATCAAACTAAAGTGTTTATTGTCGCTCAAACGACATCATTCAAGGCGATATCATTATTTAGATAGCGTGTACATTATATTCACATCATCTGTTTAATCTCTAGTGTGACACATTCATTATCCCCTGAGCTCTCTCCTGTATAGAGCGTCGCAGTCATGCATTCATTTTTCCCATAGATGATTCAGAAAGTATTTATTTAAAGACCTTTACGCCTCGGACAAAGTCAACTCGGATCGTGACAACTCATGGGCCGAACAAATAATTAGAAGAAAAAAAGGGCAGAGTACAACACTTTTTTTTGTTGTTAATTTTGTTCGGCCCAAACGTTTTTTTGTTGTCATGAGTTGTCACGATCCAAGTTGGCTTTGTCCGAGGCTTTAAAGGTCTTTCAATAAATACTTTTTGAAACGTCTATGGGAAAAATGAATAGGGAATTATTTTCCAGGCCTGTCGTCGCCATGAAAGGGGGCGGGACTGCGACGCTCTATATCTGGAGCATAAAAGCCCCCCTCCAGCCGTATACGTCCCCCCCCCCCCCCCCCCCCCTCCTATAATAGGTTCTATGCACAGCAGCATACTTGCTTATCAATGATGCTAATTATGGTTGTATTCCATTCAGGTCAAACAGAGTCAGGGTGCTGATATTGTGCACGTTAGCTCACCAGTGGGTCTCAAAGTGGGGTCCAGGGACCCTCATGGGTCCTTGACGGGGTTCTAAATGGCCCTCAGAGGTACGGGTGTGTAACAATGAGAGGGTACAAATGGAACCAAACTGTGTACACTAAAATGGAATAGAGCTTCATTAGACTCATTGGTAACCACCATCAGTTTTCATCACCTAGAGATGTCGAGGCAGGGCTCATTAGACCAGTGGGGTCCGGGGACCCCCAGGGGACCTTGAGGGGTTTCCAGAGGGTCCCCAGCAAAATGTGCTAACAATATATATAATCAACATCAGTTTAACCACCATAACCCTGCAGGTATCAGCTTTTTGTGTCATATTTATGAAACATTTCACAACACAAATATTGCGGGGGGTCCCTGGCACAA
>NC_136811.1:43394596-43507096 GCF_951216825.1 Electrona antarctica
GATGACCTTATGTGTGTACGACCAAGAGAGAGAGAAAGAGACGTGTTCCTCCTCGCTCTGCGTGTGTGCGACTGCGTGTGTGCGTGTGTGCGTGTGTGTGTGTGTGTGTGTGCGTGTGTGTGTGTGTGTGTGTGTGTGTGTGTGTCGGGGGTTAAAAGGAGGCGGGGGGCCCTCTCGAGGGAGCACATTATTCAATGGGAGCAGTGAACACAGCACACGGTCCATGGTAAAAATGTAAATTCCGTGACCAGAAGGTGGCAGGTTCAACTTGGCAATAGTCTGCCATCAAGGCCTCGTACACATGCAGTTACACTGTCAAACCCATAGTGTTCATGTAAAGGTATATAAGGGTAAGTGGTGTTTGTGTGTTGCTATAAGTGTTCATTTAGATCTGAGGAAGATTCTACAAATGCCTTCTAAATTTAAACAGTTTTGGGCGGGAACCCCTTTTGGTGTTTTAAACATTATGTTATAATTTAGCTATTGAAAAATAGCAGATCTACAAGCTCATAGCGCGCCACCGAGTGGCGCGCTATGAGCTTGTAGGTCTGCTATTTTTGAAAAATCGTGAAAATATTTATTTCAGAAAACTGGATTTAGAAGATTTTTTAAAATTTTGAGGTCAGGCCTAAATGGGTTAAACAGTTTTCTCAAACATTTTCATGTCAAGGACGCCCAATAATATATGTAATATAGGCTGCCGACCCCCATCTGAAAATACAGTATGTTGTTCCAGGGACCTCCCATAAAGAAACAAATATTTGAGTTAAAAACATTCGCTCTGAAAGAATATACATTAAAAGATTTGCGGCACATTTTCACGATTTTTTTTAAAATAGCTGATCTACAAGCTCATAGCGCGGCATGAGCTTGTAGATCTGCTATTTTTCAATAGCTAAAGTATAACATAATGCCTATAAAACACCAAAAGGGGTTCCCGCCCAGAATGGGTATAGCTCAAATATAGTCATTGCTATTGAGTGTTTGTTCAGTAACAGCCCTTTGGTAAAAGGGAAAACTCATTTTCACCCATTTTGACCTGAGATCAGATTCTAAAAATGTCTTCTACATCCTGACAGTTTTCTGAAAAAGCTATGTTTCTATGTCAGTCGTTCTTCGATTTTTCAAAAAATAGCAGACCTACAAGTCCATATCGCGCCACTCGGTGGCGCGATATGAGCTTGTAGATCTGCTATTTTTCAATAGCTAAATTATAACATAATGTTTAAAACACCAAAAGGGGTTCCCGCCCCAAAATGGGTTAAGCTATAGGGTTTGCCACTTTTATTCAACCAGGAGAGAACTCACGATATGAACAAGTGAATTTGTAAGTGATGAGACAAAGAAATGAGCAGGCAACATTTTTAACTGGAACACTATAAAATTTAAGCTGAATGAATGAGTACTCTCTCCTCATTGGCTGGAATTGGCAACCCACCTAAAGATGTATTTTGTGTTTATTAACGAGCCATGGAGAGACAGGGAGACTGTTACTGAACAAGCGCTCTGGCAATGGTTCTCAAAGTGGGGTCCGGGGACCACCATGGGTCCTTGAGGGGGTTCCAAGGTGCCCCCATGCAGCAAAAGTAGTTAATATAGCATCACAATCATTAAATCCATATTTTATACGTTGGCTATTCAAAAATAGCAGATCTACAATCTCACAGTGCAACACTTTGCAAGCTTGTACATCTGCTATATATTATTTTTTTAAATAATGAAAATGTTTGGACATTTGTACATAAATCTTCTTTTCTGGTGGTCCCCAACATTTTCAGATTGGGGTCCACGGCCAAATACATATCAATAGGGGGGGGGGGGGGTGCTTAAGTGCCCAAGACGTCTGTGGACGTCTTTGGTATTACCGCACGTGCAGTGCCCAAGACGTCTGTGGACGTCTTTGAAAAAAATAAAATATATATATATATATATATATATTTTTTTTTTTTAAACAAAAAAATCATAACAATGTTTTTTTTTTTTTTATACGTGGTGCCAAAGTTTGTGTTTTCGCCATTGAGAATGCATTGGGCGTTTAAATTAAATAATCAGAAACTATAAAACATTTCAAAGTAAAAAGTTCCAGCATGTGTCTCCACAGTCAGCTGAATTAAAAAAAAATTAATGGATTTTCTAGGTGAAAGTGATTTTCACCCACTTTTGCGTGGGCGCACAATTGACATGAAATCAGTGAATCAGAGAATCAGTGCTGAGTCTATAGCAATGATTACTATCAAAATATCCAGTTTGTTCCATTTATACACTGGAGATTGCGGTGGTGAGCCTGAGTCTTATTATTACTAACATGCATGCAAATTCATATTGTTAATTTAACTCTACAAGTATTCATGTGTTTCCATTTGGACACTGTCATAGTTACAGAGACACCGCGAGTGTAGCGGTGAGCCTTATAGTACAGACACAACAAAATATCGTGAGTATTAATTTCACTCTGAAAGGTTATTGTTTTGACTTTTTTAATTTGCAGTGCACCGGAAACTCTTTTGTGGCTCTTTTCAATTTACTCAGAAAACGCACAGCTTGCTGAAATGGATTTAACTTTCCACATACGGTCATAATCTTTACGAGTCGTGTTCATTAACATTTTTCAAGTTAAAGAAAACGAGTTTTGGACGGCTGCTTTGTTTTTGTCCATCATTAACAGTGACAATGCCACTGGCAGGATGCATGCGGGTGCGTTTGAGGCTGCATGCGGTAGGAAACATAACGTTTTTATTATAACAATAATCATAAAAAGCATTATTATATTTCAGCACAGAGGCAACCTTTAAGCTACGTTTCCGCAGAATTCCCCATGCGTTATGTTACTGCCGCGCACAGTAAAAAGTTAAAAGCCTCTGTGTAATTCATCCATTTATAACTCGGCAAGTATAACGGGGTCCATTTGGTTCCATTTGGTTCCATTTTCTTACTGTAATAGTAGTACCCAATGTGAACTGTTTAATGTGGGTGGGGTGGGGTGGGGTGCACTGGTTTGCTCGTGCGTGTACTGTATGTGTTGCCCTGCGTGCGTGCGTGCGTGCGTGCGTGCCTGCGTGCGTGCGTGCGTGCGTGCGTGCGTGCGTGCGTGCGTGCGTGCGTGTGTGTGTGCGTGTGTGGAAGGGGGGGGTTAAGTGTAATGATAGCTGGCTCAATCTCAATCAATTTGTCCCTGTCTGCTGGCAGGGGCCTCCCGGCTCCATCAGGCCTCCCAGCGCAACAGCATCAATGTGGCCATTTAGAGCCACGGGGCCGAGCAGATGCAGTGGGAAGGCCGGCCCGCCGCACCCCGCCTCCTCGGCCAACCACCCCCCCCTCTTGCCTTTCACTTCACACTCTAGCACGCTGTCCGCCACATCAAAGTTGTTATTGACACCGCCCCCCCGGCCTCCCCCTCATCGGAAACCCCGGTTTGGCAGGGAAGCAGGGTCTCCAGAAAGAGAGGGGGTAAAGAATGGAGGGGCTTCAACCCAACATTAATTAGTCCGCCCACGACCCCCCCTCAGAAAGATTAATACTCATAGTTATTCCTGTCGGATCGCAGGGGCAGGTTTCTGAGCTTGTCGCGTGAAAAGACAAAAACTGGATGCTAGGTGTCCAGAGAGAGACAGAGAGACGGAGAGAGACAGAGAGAGAGAGAGAGAGAGGTGGTGCGCTGGTCAAAGACAAGCCCAGGAGAAGATAGCTAGCTGGTGATCATGGAATGTATGTATCTAACCCTTCTCTTCTCTCTCTCTCTCTCTCTCTCTCTAGATCTATCTCTCTCTCTCTCTCTCTCTGCCCTGCACGCATGTCTGGGAGGGAGCCATGTGTGACTGCGAGAGATCTTTTCAAATTATGATGTGGATTGACGCAGAGCAGCTGTCCCCTCTCCTGTTGTGACTGTGGCTTCTCTCCTGGGCCCTGTCCGTCAACCCCCCGCCCCCTCCTCCCCCCTCCCGGTCAGCACTGACAGCCCTATGATGGATTAGGAATTGTCATCCAGGACGCTTGTCACTTGTTTACAAGACAGCCATCCCTCATCTCTCACCACAGCCCACAATACAACACAACACCATACATTACAACAGCTCTCTCTCTCTCTCTCTCTCTCTCTCTCTCTCTCCCTCCCCCGGCTTACATCTCCGGGGCTCCATGCTTGGCTTGAACGCTTGAAGTCAACACATTTAATGCATTAATATATGTGTTGTGTTCACCAATCTCCCAGGAACTGTGGCGACGTCTTCTGCTGTCAACCTCGACCCCCAGAGAACTGACTGGGTTTTATACAAACATTCCCCCGGGGAGGGGGGAGGGAGAGAGAGAGAGAGAGAGAGAGAGAGAGAGAGAGAGAGAGAGAGAGAGAGAGAGAGAGAGAGAGAGAGAGAGAGAGAGAGAGAGAATAACCTAACCTGCATACCCTGCATTATGTTATTTGAACAATGGGAGTTTCTCTTTTTTTTAATCTGTTTGACAAAACCTACAGGCGCCATACGTACCTTGTGTGTGTGTGTGCGTGTGCCTGTGGCGTGTGCGTGTTTGAAGAAGCGTTTTGAATGTGTTGAATGAAATTGCACATGGTTTCACAGAAATCACATTCCTCTTCATGCAGATTTTTTTTTCTTTCCAACTCTCGCTTTTCATTTTCATGGCCTCTTCACGCCGATGAACATCAAAACCTCTAGCAGGACTACGTCACTGCAGTACGTCACTAACAACACCTATGTATTTGTAAACCTCTATACCTCAGTATTTACATTAAGAAAATGTAATAGGTATATCGATCTATTGAGGGGAACAAATGACAGCAGTGCCAGGTTCAGCATGAAAGGCCCTTCACCACGAGTATCAAATCTAGGTCTCCCACATGTGAGACCCGAGACCAACCACATTTCTACCGCTCTGCCAATGTGGAATCTCCGTTTGGTCAGAAGAGATGTTTCGCTATGCGTTCATAGGGAGGCCACCTCCAACCACTAAAGATGGGATAGTTGGTTTGTACGTTTGTACATTTTCAGAGTTAAATTAACTCTGAGGTTTCACAGTGAAGGAATGCTACAGCCTCCAGGTCTCTTCTCTTCTCTTCTCTTCTCTTCTCTTCTCTTCTCTTCTCTTCTCTTCTCTTCTCTTCTCTTCTCTTCTCTTCTCTTCTCTTCTAAATGTTTCCTCTTCTCCTCTCGTTTCATCTCCTCTCCTCTCCTCTTGTTCCTGCGGTCTGTTGGCTGTGTGAGTATGCTCCCCCCTGCAGCCACAGTGCTGTCTGCACGGCTCCAGCCGGGCCTGCCAGCTGTGATCATGCAGAGTGGATGAGTGGCTGCCATCCACCCTGGTCTGCAGAGGCCCTCCTATAGTGCTCCCAGTGTGGCCCTTGAGAGGGGCCATAATCTTCTCCTATCAGCGTTAATGGCCCCCGCCGTGGATGTCTGGATGGCAGGACAGGGAGATGTGGGTGGGGAGGGGAAGGATGGGCGGTGGTGGCACGCTGGATCACACCGCAAGCATATTGTCATTAAATTAAAAATTTCCGAACACTCCCCTGCTCGTGGCGTAAACCACCGCCCAGAGAGCCATCATAATTGGCTCTGAAAACATGCGTAATTGCCTTCAGCTGCCGTTCTCTTACAGTTGACATTGCTCGGCCCAACGGGTGATTTGAATACGCAGCTTGTTGCGACGCGGCGGGTCGTAATTGAAATATGGTATAATATGGTGTGAACGGAAGATTACATTACAAGACGCCCAGATAATCACCTGTCGGGGGAGTGATCGAGGCCGCAATCTGGCGCGGTGTCTCCGAGTAGCACAGGGGAGGACAGGAGCGGGCAGGGGGAGCACTAGGAGGACTAGGAGGGGGATGGAGGCATGAGGCGGGGGAGAGAGGGGGATGGAGGCATGAGGCGGGGGAGAGAGGGGCACTCTTGGCTCACTTGTTCCGGATGGTTCTGGTTTTGCCAGCCTGGCAATTCTCTGGCTGTTTCTTTTTTTTATATATATATATATATATATATATATATCCCACAATTTTGTAACCCATTTTTCACCCCTGTGTCAATTATCTAATGTGATCCTGGGCTCTAAACATCCTCCGCCAACCTAGTCCCCATATATGGGGGACATGGGGAGAGCAACGGACTTGAACTCATGCTTCCTTCATGCCTGAGTGTCCAAGTTGCTCCTTTACACCTGACAGGGGGGAGTTTCCCTGGTTGGACGTAGCGCGTGGAAGGAACTTGTTATTCCAACCAGTTCCTGTCCCCTCCATCAGGTGCCCCGGCTGGCCAGGGGGAGGCAGTTTAGAGACCAGGATTACTGCATGTTTTTTGTGAGGGTACCTCACGGGGAGAACATGCAAACTCTCTGGCTGTTTCTATTTCCACCTTTACCCCCACTCCTCTACTCTGTCTGTCTGTCTGTCTGTCTGTCTGTCTGTCTGTCTGTCTGTCTGTCTGTCTGTCTGTCTGTCTGTCTGTCTGTCTGTCTGTCTGTCTGTCTGTCTGTCTGTCTCACCCTCCTCCCCAACCCCTCCTCTGCTTTGAGTAGACCACTTCCCCTTAAAGAGCTAACAGATGGATAAAATTCACCAGTGCTTCACAACATATTTATATGCATTCATATTTATATTTACCTTTCATGGCTGATGGATGGACACCTTTAAACATCTTTTTCATTATTACAGTCAATTATGACTACAGGATGATTGCCGCGCTTCACAAACACTGCATTGGTCACTGCGGCCATTAGCTACGTCAGCTTGCCATAACTCCACTATACTGCAAGAAATATTCCTCTAGTATGTTAAACCATGTATGGCTATCCAGGGTTTGATGAGGTCAGTGTTATGATCTTCATACGTATATGGACATCCAGGTGATGATAGGCAGCTCCACATGGAGTTGTACCAACTTGGTTCATTTGCAAATTGCAAGTGTGACTCGCGTTGCGCCAACCACACTGGTTATCATGTGTATTGTGTTTTATGCTTTCAGAAAATAATCGTATCTTTGCGATTATACCATCTAATTATTCAACGTACCACTTTGACTATTCCTGCTCTGCATGGTATCGTCTATAGTGGACTTTCCTCAAAATAAACAAAAAATACAAAATGCAGGTAGTACAAATATTAATGTTATTAGATACACACTCACGTTCCCCCCAGGACATTTTGACTGATACATACTAAAAGAAGTGGAATTATTACCGGTTGGCAACTGAAATATCCTCATATGATTTCACAAAAACCACCAGAATATTATGAACTGTTGGAAGCCAACATAACTGTAGAGCAATCATTCTGCCATGTAGTGTCCCTTGTGTTAACGGTAAACTAGCTAGAAGCACCATTTTTCTATGCTGGGATTTCCTTATAACAACCTGCATGCATATCAAACATAGATAAAGGCTTTTAATAAATACACTAAATTTAAGGAGTATTTGCGAGGAGATCTGTTTATTAGGTTGACGTGTAAGGGAGGGAATTTCAATCCATGAGCGTAGGGTGGGACTAGAATAAGTGTTTTTTTAGTAATGCTTTTAAGTGTCCTATCCTCCAGGATTTTATAATACTTTTTAAGTTGTCCTTAAATTATTTATAAAAATCAAATGAAACTTGTTGAATTAATGTATACAACAAAAATGTAAGCATGCCAAGGATATTACCTTTTTTTCCACGCTCCTTTCACTTCCTTACGCTAATAGACAACATAAAGGGAAGTATAGTTTCACAACCGTTTCCATTCCACTGACTGGCAGGATAAGGCTTTAGAGAGAGAGAGAGAGAGAGAGAGAGGTGGGGGTCAGAGATAAGGGTAAATGAAATGAGATGCATACATTCAGCATCTCTCATGATCGCTGAATAGTGTATCCATCTTGTTGTTGTTGCTGCTATGAGGTAAAAACTCACAGGTGTCTCCACTCTCTAATCTACTTTCTCCCTGCACCATTATCTTACATTTGGGTATAAACACAGCGACTGTGGAACCCGATAATATGCAATTAAAAACAAAGATCATTAAAAGTTATTGGTGTCTGCCTAATTACTATAACTTTACCCCTCCCCTTATAATGAGCGTGCATTGGTATCGATCGGAGGCAAATCTCCCTTTCCTCTTGGAAGAAGAAGGAGGAAAAAAAGCAGGTGGTTGCTTTGTGTTAAATCATTAATATAGTAATGATTTTTCCAGAACACTCTCAATTAAGACCGGAGCAGAAAATGACCCAGGGGAGTTAGAGCTCACGCTCTTAAAAGTGTGATGTTCCAAATATATCCTGGCTGCTCTCACCAGAGAATATGGATAGGGCCAAGCCGTGTTGCTGAATAATTTAAACCGGAGGCTGCTGATTGGGATGTGTAAATGTGTTTGTGCGTTACAGGTGTGTGTGTGTGTGTGTGTGTGTGTGTGTGTGTGTGTGTGTGTGTGTGTGTGTGTGTGTGTGTGTGTGTGTGTGTGTGTGTGTGTGTGTGTGTGTGTGTGTGTGTGTGTGTGTGTGTGTGTGTGTGTGTGTGTGTGTGTGTGTGCGTGCGTGCGTGCGTGCGTGCGTGCGTGCGTGCGTGCGTGCGTGCGTGCGTGCGTGCGTGCGTGCGTGCATCAGTTTAATGTAATACAATATGCAATAAAGAACAGCAGGCAGATTTATACTGTACATCACGATTGCTATGATGAAATCATGTGTGCACGCACGCACGCACGCACACACACACACACACACACACACACACACACATGCCTGTGCGCGTGCGTGCATTACAGGATGCTGTCAAGTACATTGTGTCGCGTCGTCGTTGAAATTCAAATCCCGCTAAGCTCTCGATCGCTGATCCGCTCGCTGCCCAAATCGGAGGAGGGTACCCCCTGTCTCTCACTCTCCCAAAAAAACGTTCCAACAATTAGATCGTTTGTCGCTCTATTATCTCAACACCTGCAAGGAAATCTGTCTCAATTTTCCCCTCAGCTTCTGATCGGTACTCCCTCCCGTGAGTCCTGTCCCTCTGTCTGTGGCACCGCTGAGATGCCGGGCACTGTGTGTGTGTGTATGTGTCTCTCTCTCTCTCTCTCTCTCTCTCTCTCAGGCCTCTGGGCATGGCCATCCCTCTGCACATTATGCCCCAGCCAAGTGTCTGTGCCAGTTCACACCCCTATAGCAGGGAATTCTTGTCCTGACCTTCTCTCTTTTCTTTCCACTTTTCTTTTCAATGCCCCCGTGGTACCAAACACACACAGGCTTAAAAAAAAGAAGAAGGAAGAAAAAAAAAAGCACATGCACGCACTCACTCTCACGCAAGCACTCTCCCCTTTTCTCCTCTCACTCTTGAGCTCTCCAAGTCTCTCCATCTCCTTCCCTGTCTCTTTCCATCTCTCTCTCTCTCTCTCTCTCTCTCTCTCTCGCTCTCTCTCTCTCTCTCTCTCATTCTTTTCACCCAGACTCATAATATTCACTCAGTGAGGACCAGAAGGGGTTTGGAACAAAGAGACCTCTTTTTTTTGCCGTCCAGAGATTCGTTATAGTCTCCATAACCACAATTTACAGCAGGTTCCTTTTGAGATGCTTGACATTTCCTCCCCACTGGCTTAGATATAGTCGTTGGGTACAGTGCGTCATCGTTTGTTTGAGTTTATCGCACATAATAAGCCATTTTCGGGCCCAGTCTAATGTCATCGCCTAGGTAACACCGAGGTCTCTGGCAGCAATGCAGCAACGAAACGAAAATTTGTCAGTGGAATGTGTAAAGCTTTTGGCATAAATCTATCTTGTCTTAATCCTTTTTTTCATGGGACCCCTCCCCCCCCCCCCTTTCAGGAGATGATTTTTCATATGCATATGAGAATTTTCAGCGTATTGCTTTCTCACACATTTTTACGGCCGGTGACAGATTGGAATGGGTTTCTCACTGAGGGGCGAGGGGAGCGGAGGGGACGATGGAACAGGGTCTGTTTTGGAAGAGTGTGGGGCTCTGCTGGTTAGGGAAGGGAGGTTTGTCTTTTCTTTTATTTATTTTTTCATTTTACAGTTAGATGTCCAAAGCAAAGCCACCGGGGGAGCTGTCCTCAAACCCGCAGGCGGGCAACTTGTGTGTCAAAGTGTGACATTTGTCCACAAGTGACATTATGGAAATGTTCAGTGCCACAGCGCCAATTAGGGATTCTGACTGACGAGATGACACTGGGGTAGGGGTGGGGGCGGACATTTTCAACATCCCCCAGTCTTCGTCAGTGGTGGAAAAAGTACTCAAATGTTTTACTTAAGTAAAAGTATCAGTACTGCAATACAGTAATACTCTGTTAGAAGTAGATGTCCGGAATTCAAAATGTACTTGAGTAAAAGTACAAAGGTATTGGCATAAAAATGTACTTAAAGTACCAAAAGTAAAAGTACTCATTGTGCAGAATGTCTCATTTCAAGTTCAGTTCAAAACAGCAGATATGCACATATAGTTACTTTACACCACCCGCTCTTTGTGGACGTGACCTTTCCTATATGATCCAACGTTTGTTTTGCTTTTTCATTCACTTCTCGCCACCTCCCCAGCCCCTCCCTCCCTCCCCCTCTGGCGTTCGTCCTTCTATTTGTGGTATAGCGTGCGTATATATGTATATATGTACGCCATGCCGTCCAGCACCCAGATCCCATTGGGCTGCGTGATGCTCTCTGTGGAAGCACCGCTCGCGCGTTATTTATCGGTCCGGCCGACAGGCCCGTGAATTCCGGGACCTAAAGTGAAACTCATATAGTTATCAAAAGCATAAAATTCCTATCACTTTAGGTGTCAAGACAAGAGACAAGAAAATGAAACAGGTACTCATAAAGGCAGCGGGCGTCATAAATCAGCCTGAAGTGAAAGGGGGGCCTCCGGGGCACCGCGGGCGGGGCAGGGGGGCCCCCGGCAGGGCCCGAGGAGACGCTTGATTAAATAAGGGGAATTAGGTATTTTTGCAAAAGCGGGAAATAACAGTGATCTATGCGTCCTGTCAGTGAGCAGGGCTTGACACTATTGTGTGTGTTATTTATTTATTTGTTTATCTCTCTTGTGTATTTTTAGTACATTCATTCATTCATTCTCTCCCTCTCCCTCTCTCTCTCTCTCTCTCCCTCTCTCTATCCCTCTCTCTCTCTCTCTCTCTCTCTCTCTCTCTCTCTCTCTCTCTCTCTCTGGGATGTGCACACAACGGAGGACACTCCTCCTTTGGAAGCTGGGTGCTCTGATGCTGTTTTAGAATAATCTACTCCACTACGATTATTTGAAAACTTTAGTTACTAGTTACTTTGTAGATTCTGTATTATGTAGTATTACAAAACACACCAACCCCTTCAGCACTATATGTATTTGGGCTTTTTGAAAATAGCAGATCTACAAACTCACAATGCCCAAATTGCCCATGTGACGCATTGTGAGATTGTAGATCAAAATATTTTGTATTCATTTTGAACTTGTGGAATGGGACATTCTGCACAATGAGTACTTTTACTTTTAGTACTTTATGTATATTTTGATGCAGATACTTTACTGTACTTTTATTCAAGTACATTTTGAATTCCGGACTATTAGTTGTAACAGAGTATTTCTGCACGACAGTATTGGTACTTTCACTTACTGTAAGTAAAACAATTAGTTTTTCCACCACTGTGCGTGGGTATAACATCATATTTAACCAGTACCCTGTTAGCACTGTCCTCTTTTTTAATGTTTTTATTTTTTTTATGGATGGAGGGACAGACAGTAGGCTGACAGGAAATGGGGAGAGAGATGGGGGAAGACATGCAGTAAAGGCCGTCGGGATCGGGAGTCGAACCCGCGGCACACTGCCAGACTGGATTACCAGCCAAGGTGCCTGGACCACTAAGCCATGGCCCAGGCCAGAACTGTCCTCTTAGTTGGCCTTTCTATGTTCCTTCTTTTGGGGTATACCAATCTGAAATGACTCACAAGGCAGCTGAAAGGAATAGGTCATGGATATTGGCAAGAATCCTTGGTGATATACTGTATGAGCATCATAATACAGGGCATGATATATTGATAGCCCAGTTAGCCAAACTACTTCTCTAGCCCATTCAGGCCTAACGTTGAAATTTTCTAAATCATGACAATTTTCTGAAAGATTTGAGGCACATTTTAATGATTTTTCAAAAATAGCAGACCTACAAGTTCATAGCGCGCCACTCGGTGGCGCGCTATGAGCTTGTAGATCTGCTATTTTTCAATAACTAAAGTTTAACGTAACGCTTAAAACACCAAAAGGGGTTCCCGCCCAGAATGGGCTAGAGAGTGCCCATGGGCATAACACCAGACCAGAGGGAGCTCGCCTGACCTCGTTCCCACAAAATCTGGGCTCAAGCACGGTGGAAGACCGCATTCTACTGTACTATGGGCTCAAGCACGGTGGAAGACCGCATTCTACTGTACTATGGGCTCAAGCACGGTGGAAGACCGCATTCTACTGTACTATGCTGCCACCAAGCACGGTGGAAGACCGCATTCTACTGTACTATGCTGCCACCAAAACGTGGAATGCCTCGCCATTCCATGTTATAAGGCATTCCACCCTAACCCTAACCCCGCTTGACCAGGAATTTCAAATTGATTCTTTTCTCCATGTTTGTGCGCCATCATGCAGTGCCAACAGCGGTTGCCTGTCAGAGGGTAGTCTCGCATAGCCAGACAACTATTCCACAATCTCCGAATGCTATATAGAGTCTGGAACTACACCTCCCGAAATCCGAGTAAGGAAGCTGCTATTTCAATAAAAAAAAATAAAAAGCTAAGCAACAAGCTAGATAAGCTTAGATGTTTTCTATTTATATTAGGATAAATTTGCTTTTCAGTTTTGTACAGACGAAACGGATGTGGGGAGGAGGCTCCACTTCCGCTTTATATTTTACTCATGATTACATGATACATTGCTCCAGACTGTATGACGGAAGCATTTGGAAATTGCGAGAGGCAACAGTCTGGCAACGCGAGACTAGTCAGAGGGTAACAGCAGTGTAATTTAGTCATGAGCGTGGTTGCCACAGTCCTCCTACTTTTCTGACACATTTCTGTATGTGTGTGTATATATATATATACAGCAGAGATAGAGATGTTATGTAAATACAGGGCAAAGTGACATACCCTTTGAAGAGTTTGGTGACCCCTTGACCTTCCTCCCACATGACCAGCACACGGCGAGTTACCAAAATGCCAGATGCATGCAGGCGAGGAAAACCTGGTCTAGTTCCTACATTCTTAACATTTGGAGGCCTCACTAGGCCACAATACTTTTATTTTATGTCAGCTGCATGGTTCTATATTCATATTGACCATTTTTAATAAAACTGCTAAAACATAAGCTACTTTTTTTTAAATGTATTAGTGCTTTGGTAATGCTGTTATGTAATACTGTACCAAAGGTAACAAGATAACTCATCCCTTCCCCGTTTTTCCTCCTGGAATTGTCCCCAGTGAGGGGTGGGAGAGGCTGTAACTTGAAGGACAACGGACGTGCACTTATGAGAAACAACACGTTACGTGTCACACTTAAATTTAAGCGCCAGTTAAACCCATAGAAGCCCCTTGAGTCACTGAAACTCTGGAGCTACAGTGCCATCTGCCCCAACATCACCCCCCCCCCCCCCCCCCCCCCGTTTCGGGTGCTGCCCCTGTATTTGATGGATCTTTCAAAATTCCTCTGCTATACCCGCCACTACATACTCACTCGGTGTTCATTTGTTTAAATCATTTCCAACTCCGAGCGAGTATACAAGCGTTCTGGGTTTAAAATGAACGCTGGGCATTTTAAAGCGTAGGACGTTTGGAGGTGTCCTCACGGCTGATGGGACGGGTGAACTCTGAGGAGTGGGGTGACGACCTCCCACCCCATTCATCACTCTGTGATAGACATGGGAAGCGGGCCAGTGACAGCACAGGGGGGAGGGGGCTGGAGGCGTGGGGTACCAGGGGAGGGGGATACCTGGGTGTTGTTTGGTAAAGGGTTAGAGCAGCTAGGGGGGGGTCTTCAATGTTTTTCAGCCCTATAGGACCCCTTAGCTGAGAGAGCGATGAAGCAGGGGCTACATATTATGCAATTGTATTGCAGATTAATCTTTTTCATGGATTTCATACAGTAGACCTGTTTGCATGCAGCACTATCATCAGCAATTCATGTTTTTGTATTTGTCTGTTTGTTTTGATCTTTCCTATTAGCTAATATGTTGGGTTCACCTTGATGCATACTTTCAGACATTTACACCCCCCCTTTCGTGATTCTGAGGGCCCTGTTGAAGACCCCTGGTTTAGAGAGGATGGGGGTGGACGGTAGGCGGAGATATGGAGAGGGAAAAAAATGGGTATGCACTCCTCCAGGGTTGGGGGTCTGGGATGAGGGGATCACGGCTGGAACAGATTGGTTAAGTGTTCGAGTGTGGGACATGGTTTATGTCACTGGTTCTCAGCAGGTGGTCCGGGGACCCCCAGGGCTACTTGAGGCCAATGATTGACATTAGGAACCAAAATGGACCCTTAAGGATCTGTAACTCAAAGTTGAATTGACAATTTTATAGTGTAGACTGGCATTTCAGAGATAAAGTGGACAATCTTATCAAATGTGCTAATACGTATCAAACTGGGGGTCCTTGAGATGAAAAGGGTTGAGAAAACACTGTTTTGTTTTGTTTTTTCTAAATGTTTCATCTGTCGTGTTTTTACAATAAACATTATACTATGACTTGACAAGTTATCAGTCCACAATACAATGTTTTTGATTGGTATTTAGTCTCCCTCTCACACACTCCTTTTACATGTAAGTCTTAAAATATAAAGTACAGCATGTCCGCGCTCTTCGGAGCAGTGGCCCGGCTGACATTGTGTGGCAGAGCGACCCGGTCCAATACAGATGATGAATCTGCTCATTGGGAGCCCTGTCACTCCATTGTGCGAGTCCACCCAAGGTGTAATGAGTCTCTGAGGGCCACTTGTCCCCTCGCACGCCGCTCAAACCAGTCCCAACATCATCAATCTTTGGAGCGCGCAAACTTCAGAGAGGAGTTGGCTCTCGTCTTGTGCGCGTATTCCTTTGTTGATACCTCTCTTCACTGCGAACTCTGCAGAGAGAGAGACACCTCTGCGTTGTCCTATAGCGCGAAGGGAGAGAGAGAGGGAGACACAGAGAGAGAGAACTCTGTGTTGTCCTATAGCGCGGAGGGGGAGAGAGAGAGAGGGAGACACAGACACACAGAGAGAGAGAGAGAGAGAGAGAGCATGGGTGTGGGAGGCCGAGCTGTATGGACAATGAGAAGCAAAGCTCCAGCTGACACAGCCGTGTTGAGTGACAGCAGACTGTGAGGCACACGGCACATGCGCGTGCACACACACACACACACACACACACACACACACACACACACACACAGAGAGACCCACACGCACCCAATGTTAGTGTGAAATGGGTTCGGTGACCCCTGAACCCCTGGCGATCCAAACTGTCTGTCAACACGGCATATCCCATCTTTTTTGTGCATGACTGTGTGATCATATGTTTTCCTCCGTCTGACCTAAATGCAGTCATGTCTAGACGTCGCTTTTCGGAGCTGCAGCCTCGCCATATCTTGTGCAAAAAAAAAAGAAGAAAGGAAAAGAAAAAAAAGAAGTTGTTCAGGAAGTTAAACAAGACTCCTTTCCTCTGCTGTCAGACAGTAG
This sequence comes from Electrona antarctica, assembly GCF_951216825.1. NCBI lineage: Eukaryota > Metazoa > Chordata > Actinopteri > Myctophiformes > Myctophidae > Electrona > Electrona antarctica. Next base: position 43,410,246 of record NC_136811.1, read on the forward strand.
CTTCAGCAGGCGTGAAAGCAGGAACAGACACACGGAGAGCCTTGCTGTGCTGTAAAATCTCAGTGGTTCCCAAACGTTTTCATGTCAAGGACCCCCAAATTGAAACTAATTAGCCTGCGGACCCCCATTTGAAAAGACATGCCAGGGACCCCCCATAAGAGAAGATTTGTACGGCTCTAGCAGTGATTCTCAACCCGTTTAATTTCAAGGACCCCCAGTTTGACACAAAGTTGTCTACGGACCCCCATTTACTGAGACCCCCAATTTATATTGTAAAATCAATGTTAATTTAACTCTGAGAGTGTACAAATGGAACCAAATAGACCCTAATGGGTCCATTTGGTTTGTACACTCAGAGTTACAGACCCATAAGGGTCCTTTTGGTTCCAAACTATCATTTAGCTATCATTTAGCTGGGACCCCCTGGAAAAATCATTTTTTTTTACAATTTTTTACAATCATTTGAAACTAAAAGTTTCAAATGATTGTAGTGGAGTAGTAAAAGTACATAATTTGCCTCTGAAATGTAGTGGAATAAGAGTAAAAGTATTGAAAATACTCCAGTAAAAGTACCTCAAAATAGTACTTACAGTATGTACTTAGTTACTTTGGTTTACACCACTGCTTACAGTAAATGAAGGAATCCTTGGTTTCATAATGAATCAGGGTTTTATTTCTTCACACTGTCTTGGGTTGTTTTTGCTATCACTCTTTCAGCGGGACTGATTTTGTTTGTTTTTGTTATTCCTACAAGGGCTAAATACTTAGATTAATAACAGTGGCATTTTTTCCAGTGTATCATACGACACTGAATTAATCTAAGGCGATCTGATCCCAGATCGACCCCATCATTATTCTGTCAATAAGGAGCTGTTATTGTGATAACATGGAAGGAAAAAAACAGGGATTGACACAGATTATGTGCTATTAATCTTTCACGAGATTTGGTGAGAAACTAGGACTTCTTATTCTGCCGGGCACAATATTTATTCTTAGCCTACAACATGGGATATCATTACATCTTAGATCAATTACTGGGACTCACACAGTGGCAAGAGTGAGTTTTGTCTCTTTTATTGTATCTTTACATCATGTCACAAGAGACAAGCGTTTCAGGCCATCCAGCCTTCGTCACTGACGAAGGCTGATACAATAAATAGAAAAAAAACCCACCCTTGTATGTGTACACATACATATATTAGTGTGGTTTTATCTGTTGCTAACTATAGGGTACTCTCTGTGCATGAAACCTGCAAGGATACGCTCGCGCGCACACATGCACGCATACACACACACACATGTGTACACACACACACACACGCACGCACGCGCGCACGCAATATGTGTGGAACTCTGAACAACAAGCTGCCCTTGCTCGTCTTCTGTTGTTGGCCGGGGCCTCATGAGGGACGGGCAGTTTGTGAAATGACAGGACATGCCAACAAATTGCATCACTAGCTGCCTCTGTGGCGGAGGACAATGGACCACCATATGCCGATGTGGGGGAAATGAATGGGGCTCATTTGTGCTGGCACGGTGAGCCCCCGGCCCCCTCGACCCTGCTGGGGCCCTTGGTGGCAACGCAAGGCCGACACAGACAGACGAGCCCACCCTCTGCCACGGTGCCAGCAACACATCAGACCCAGAGCTTCAGCTCTCAAATATATCCATCACTGGGTTCTATGACCCGCTGGACGTACAGTACAGTACAGTACAGTACAGTACAGTACAGTACAGTACAGTACAGTACAGTACAGTACAGTACAGTATGGGACCTGTTATTGTGGAGGAATAGATAATACTGTGCTCGTGTATGTACTGTATGTGTGATGATCGTTTGCACCCCCCTCTCCCAGCCCTAGGAAATAGGAGTGTAAAGGTAGCTACTCCTGTGACTGTCTCTGTGTGAAAGTGGGTCCATATGTGAGTTTGCATGTATCTTTCTGTGTCTTTGGGTGCGTGCGTGCGTGCGTGCGTGTGCGTGTGTGTGTGTGTGTGTAGGCCTGGGATGATAGCAGATGATTAAGGAGTGGCTGCTCTGTTGACATGAGATACTAATGAGGATGAAATGAGAAGGTCAGGGCTCGTCTCTAGGAGGGGAGCGCCCCTCCCCCCCACACACACACTCCTCTCCTCACGTCCCTCATAGCCCCCCCAAACACACACACACACACACACACGCGCACACACACACACACACACACACACACACACACACACACACACACACACACACACCACTCTGTCCCAGCCCGATGGCTAATCCACCTCTTAATCGGCCCTACCGCAAACACATGCACGCACGCACGCACACACACACACACACACACACACACACACACACACACACACACACAGACACACGCCTTTGATCAAGCACTCCACATCTTCATAATGGACGTAATTAGCAGCACAACAAGGCCAGCTCAGCGCTATGATTATTACCTTACCGACAGGTAGAAACCTCATAACCTCAAGTAGCAAAAGTAGCATATCTACATTAAGCTCAAAACTTGTTGATCAGCTATTTCTGCTACTTTTGTGTGACACGATTGTGGTGTGATACTGTATATGGCATTCATTTACAACCAAAAAATAACAAAAAGTAAATAAATATAGAGATAAGAGCTTTCTGTCCGACAGCACCGATTTGCACCTCTGTCTAAGCCCACTGGAGATGCCAACAGCTTGGTCCAGCATGTCAATCTTTTCTGTTAGATTGGCATTAACGCTGAGCATTTGTGCTACTGGAATTTGGGCACTGCGTTCATGATTTGAGGCATTTTGTTCAAAACGGGCGACTCCTGCAAACCTCAGATGTCAATTAGCCAATCAGGATGGAATATGAGAAATTGGACAGATCCGTCTTGATCACATGACTATAAAGATCATGTGTACCGATTTGTGTGATATTTGGATAAAATTTGAAGGAGTAAAATTGTTTCACATACGTAAGTCGGCCCCGGTTGCACTATAAAATGCAGATGTGGAAAAAGCAGGGCAGACCATTTTCCTTAGCCTATAGGTAGTGTAATAGTTTTTCACAGATTGGTGCAGTACTATTGGTGCAAAACGCGAATCGGCCTGTTATAGCGCCATCATGAGGCTGATTTGAAAACATTTCAAGTGGCATTTTTTCCTCTGCCTAGTGAATGTGTGTGCAAACTTTCACCGAAATCAAACGCTGATTTGAGGCATTTTGATCAAAACAGACCACTTCTGCAAACTTTGGAAATCAATCATCGCCAATCAGTATGGAGTATGAACCATCTGACTGCCCCGTTTGGTTGAATGACTATAGAGATACTGTATACCGATTTGTGTGATGTTTGGACCAAATCTGTAGCAGTAATATCAAAAAATGTGTTTTGCAAAAATCGCCACCCCTGGTGGTGCTGCAGGCCCATGTGAAAGGTTCAGGGAACAAGTTCTGCTCTGGCATCCAAGGAGTGTGTGTGCCCAGTTTCACGTTGATCAGGTCAATGTTGCTGCAGTGATTAGCTGTTTACAGATGGACAAACACACAGACACACGGACGGATGGACAGAGTGCAGCCTGGTGGAGACAATAAACTAAACTAAAAATAAAAGCTCTGCTAGCATCACCTTCAAGTGCATCAGCCTGCACTTTTAATAGCGGGACAAACAAATGGAAAGAAAGACATATATTTAAAAGAAATGGTTGTATAATTGAGGGTGGACACATTGTGTATTCACTGAAGGAGAAGACAAAAGGCCATGAGGTCACCAAAATCAATGGGGTCTATGAGCTATCTTGTGAGCTACGTTGACATTTTGGCCTGAGGATGGCGCTAGAGGCAACATCATGTTGGAATCACTCACATCACTGTTAGTGATCATCCACCTGCACTCAGCGAGTTTTGTGCAATCCACCCATTCAAGTTCGAGATATCTTGAGTGCAATTTGGAGGTGGGGGGTCTACTCCAGACTATAGAGAGGAAAGGCCACAGGGAGTATATCAGAAGGGTTCATCCTCCGTGGGGCATTAGGGTGAACAGTAAACTCTGTACCAATCCAGCCAGTAGCCACACACACCCCCACACACCCCCCCAAGTAGTCAAGTTTGCCATTTCTAATTGTTCCAAATTAGCATTTTACCATTTACTATTCAGGCATTTAGCAGACGCTCTTAATCCAGAGCGATTTACAGTAAGCAAGGACAACACACGGTAATACATCAAATGCATAGAAATAGTCATCTAGGAGTAAACCAAGAACCTATCATCAGTCTTACAGTAGAATATCCAAAGAAAACAAATACATAATCTGTGCATTGAAACTATGAACACTATAGGATGCCAGGTCAACACTGACCTGGCATCTGTCTACATAACATATATCTAAATTACATTTTAGCCTTTGCATAAGTCTGCAAGGTCGTCGAGTCTAGGACAAGTGCTACGGGCTAAGGTGGAGTCTGAAGAGGTGAGTCTTCAGACTACGGAGGAAGATTGGGAGTGAGTCTGCAGTTCTAATTGCAATGGGGAGTTCATTCCATGGTTTGGGAGCCAGAAGGGTTAAGAGTCGAGGTCGTGTGGAGCGTTGTCCCGGATGTTTTAGCGAAGGTTCTGTCAGCTTCCCTGTGTTAGCTGATCTGAGCGAGCGGGAGGGGTTGTAAGGTTGGATCATGCTTTGATTTTGTATTTCAGTAAAGAAATGTTTATTCTTTTTTCCCTTTATGAGCTACTCGCTCAGTTGTGCCATGATCAAAGCCAGACTGTTTATCCAAACCCTTTTGACCTTTTCAGTCAATACAAATGAAAACGTTTTGCAAAGATGACAGAAATAGGAACACTGAAATATACATTTCACATACAATAGGTATAATGTTCAAAGTGCAAGGGAGGAATTTGTTTCATTCAAATGCTCTTGAATAGGCTCTGTGCAATGTGCACAACTGTAGTCCCGTGTCTGGTTCCGGTTCAGTTTCCCATAGCTTCACCTGATTGGCGACGGCGTGGCAGCAGATTTAAACCATGTGAAACACACGCATGACACCTTCCTGTGTTTCCGGTTTAAATCTGCTTCGGGCATGTCACCTTCCTGTGTTTCCGGTTTAAATCTGCTTCGGGCATGTCACCTTGGGGAAACCCATGCAGGACTACAGTTATGTACAGCCATATGCACAGTCCATTAAAAAGGTCCTAAAGTCCAAAAACAAACCGAATACGTACTGTAGCATCGCTTATCAATTTTCACAGCATGTACAGTATACTTTATTCATAATTTCAGCTCCTTCATAAGCTACTGTGTACAAATATTTTTGTTGAAGATGGAGTTCAGTCAGTCAGTGCATCCACCTTAAAAAGGGATCCATAAAATCTCCAGTGCTCATTTCCTCAAACTGTGGACCTATTTTTAACTAAGAGCTGCTGCTTCTTCATGCACTTCTCAAGGCATTTCAAGTTCAATACAGAGTTGACCACTAAGTTTGGATGACTGCGGTTCAGATAAATGAGGCTCTGCTGTAACACATCCTGCTAGCATTTAAAAAGGAAGGTTTGACACCATCCTGTATTTGGGGCGTGTTCCGTCATATAAACGAGACTGGCTGCACGAGCATGGCGGTTTAGACTGTGTGGGGTTTAACCCAGACTACTACCAAGATTACTTACAGGTGGGCGCGCGAGGTATACTATAACGCAGACATTTGATAAATACCAATTATCGTGCACATACTGTATGAACGTTCACAAATGCTGTGCGTACGTAGGTAGGTAGGCGTGAATGTAGAGCGTTTTCTACGTGATGTTGATGAATGATGGGGAGTAGCTGCATGCAGTAGCCAGAGAACACAGACAAGGTGGTGCAGTTTAAAGACCTGTGCGTGAGTGTCTCTGAGCTCCATTAATGAATGGAGGTTCAAGAAGCGTCTCTATCAGCATAGTGAACTGCTGACCCTGTCAGGGGGAAGTGGAGTGCCTGGCCAGCTGCCTGCCATGTTTCATTTCTCTGATAGAACTCAAAAGAGAAAGACGGACACAGCAGAGAGAGAGAGAGAGAGAGGAGGGGGAGCTGCAAAACAAAAAAAGTTGTTCCTGACAACCACGTGGCAAGGTGTTGGGCAGAGGCCTCGCTATACGCCCTGACCCCTGTGATTCTAAAGAGCGTCCGCTTTCGCTCGTTAATCAAAGGCTGATGCGTATCGCGGCCCCCACCACACCACACCCCGGGCCTGGGTGGGTGGGTCCCGTCCATACCCCCCACCCCGCCCCCTCCTCACACTCTTGTCATTTCTCACAGTCGCTCATGGGGAGATAAGGGTCCCCAGGTGACACATACGCTCAACAGGGGAAAATGCTGTGAAGGATGTGTGTGTGCGTGCGTGCGTGCGTGCGTGCGTACGTGCGTGCGTGTGTGCGTGCGTGTGTGCGTGTGTGCGTGCGTGCGTGTGTGCGTGTGTTTGTGTGAAGGGGAAGTGTTTGGGTCATGTTTTTGATAATACGATCACAGGACACACTCTCTCTATATATATATATTTATATATACACACACACACAGACACACACACACAGACACACACGCACACACGGTTTTGTACTTTTTGTTGTCCAATTTCCATTCACTCTTAAGGGCTAGACTATTGAAACACAATCTCATAAATACTTCAAACAGCGCTCGATTACTCTACCCCTGTGTGATCAAGAAAGAGAAGGGATGGAGAGAGACAGCGAGAGAGCGAGGAAGAGAGGAAGAGAGGAAGAGAGAGAGAGAGTGAGAGACACAGAGAGAGAGGGAGAGGGAGGGAGGGAGAGGGAGAGAGAGGAAAAATGAGCCTGCCAGTGGTTAATTGAGCATACAGATTCCTAATGTGTCAGGCGGTGGCCTCACAGATGAGGGATGACACTTTTTAGGATGCATCTTCCTTTGTTTCCTCTTTAAGACTAATGAAGTCAGCCCTCCAGTCGCACACACACACACGCACACACGCACACACATATTCACACACAAACACACACACACACGCACGCACGCACACGCGCACACACTCTGGAGTCACATTCCCATTCACAAACTCTTAACAGCATGTCATCAGCTTTACCCCCCTCTACTGCCCGTGTCCCTGTGTGCACAACACCACACACACACACACACACACACACGCCCCGACCAAGGTTGAGTTATGAGCTGGACTTTGGTGATGAACTCATGCACTGGGGCTGATGTTTAGAGCATTATCCATTATCAAAACCGTGGACCTGTTTATTCTTACTGTCTCAAAACAGCAAGCATCCATTATCCAAAGATTGTTTTGTCTCCTCGCTGTCTTTTTTTAAAGTTTCATTTTGTATTTTTTTCCCCTCCATGCCTTCAGGTCTCCCACTAATGAGCTTAACACTGAGGAAATGTGGAAGCCATTACCGAGGCTTGGCTGTTTGAACAACAGAGCCACAATACTTGTATCGTATACCTTATGATTACGTCTCTGTTTCTATCAGAGGACAAAACGACGAGCAGAGAGTGTTAAAAAGTAAAAACAAAAAGGACCCGGCTTAATAAGGGTCCCTTTTTACAATCTCAGAGTTACAACAACTGACACTGAGGATTTTTACAAATCGGTCACTCTACAAGGCTGCAGTGTGTGAGTTCACCAGGGGGTTCCCTGGGCAAGCTCGACCGGTGAGTGATGAGCACTTTGAGGATGACCCCCCCCCCCCCCCATACACACACACACACACACAGCACACTCCTTCTCCTCTCTCCGCTTTGCAGGGGGTGGGGGGGGGGGGGACCTTAGGAGCTCCTCATCCAGGCTAGATATGGCTGCTCTCGGGCCAAGTGTGTCTGGTCACCTAAACGTGTTCAAGGTGCTCCGTGACCATATGTTTGCTCATTGGGGAGCGGAGCAGAGAGAGAGAGAGAGAGAGAGAGAGAGAGGGTGGGGGGGGTGGGGGTGCTGGACATGTTGACCTTCACCCCACTTGAGCACTGAATACTCCAGGCTCTGCTGGGTTGGGTTCATGCCAGGTGAGTGTGGCGAGGAGGCTACCGCACGCGCACACACACACACACACACACACACACACACACACACACACACACGCAAACAAACAGCTACTGTCGGTGCCGCCTGCGATAGGCCGGCCTCGCTGGTACGCATACACAATGTACAGTAGTAAGTACACTTCCTACTTTCATTTTACAGTCATTTCATGAAATGCTACAGTATCTGATTCCTTAGTTAGATATTCTCATGTATGGCTAGTGTTGTGACAGTGTTGTTGTTGCATCAGACTCGAACACCTCGCGGTAAACGGTTCCCTGTTTTAGTTCTCTTAGTGATGTAGGTAAAAGGGCTGCCAGTCCGGTGTCTGGATTATAAATTTTGTTATTGTAATTGGTTTATTTTCAGTTCTAGTTTTAGCATCATGATGGCCAGTTTATAAACTAAAGGGAAAGTGTTTCAGTGTCCTTACAGTACTGTGTGTGTTAAATGAGAATTTAAAAGTATTTAACCAGATGCCTATCTTTCGATGTCTTGTTTAATATATTATGCCTTTTTTATTGAAGTTTTGTCTTTAAGGCAGGAATTACAGTTTCATTAAAGGGGCATTCCACTCATTTTCAACATTTTACTATGTCATTAATATACCTTAGAGCTGTTGTGTGGAAATAATTAAAAAGTTCCCCCATTCTGTGTTTCCTAAAACTGGAGATCTGAAAAAAATCATTAACATGGTGAAACACATCTTGATGATGTCATCAAGATGTATTTCACCATGTTAATGATTTTTTTCATACTTACAGTTCTAGGAAACACAGAATGGGGGAACTTTTTAATTATTTCCACACAACAGCTTTAAGGTATATTAATGACATAGTAAAATGTTGAAAATGAGTGGAATGCCCCTTTAAGTTCACCAAATAAATTTAAATGCATTATCTGCTTTTTTTACTTTTCCGTTTTTCTTTTTGCGTGCAGGGTACATTGTTGTTTGTGATTACATACCAAACTGGGTGCAAGATAAACCGTTGGATATGAGTACCCTGTGATTCAGAATGTCTACAATACTGCTAGTTAGCTAAGTGACTGAGGGATGCTGTTAGGAGGAAAAGGGAATGAAAGAAAATGCTGTTCCTCTCGAGATAATTTAAACATGTGTTGGCGTTTATCTTGGTGGTCCATGTCCGAACGCTAATGACAAACTCTTGCTGTTACTGGACTGAATCAAAGCCAAAGGCATGCCCACCCAAAACTACCCTTTTCTTAATGTCCTCCTCTCCACAATTTATAGCTGGAAATAATACATATGTATGAAACATGTATAGCTTGACTTCTTTATCATTCATAATGCATAATACATTTAGAGTTCAGTAAATATTATATATTAAGACGTATGCTTTCTATTCAGGATATTTACTCTCTCTCTCTCTTTTTCTCTCATTCTCTCTCACTCTTTCTATCCTCCACCCAGCAACCTTATTTTCCTGGGAAGATTAAATATTTCTGCTTGAGAAAACCCTTTAAACTATGAAATGACTGCTGTCACTGACACACAGACTCTATGTGTGTACGTACGCACGCACGCACGCACGCACGCACGCACGCACGCACGCACGCACGCACGCACGCACGCACGCACGCACGCACGCACACACGCACACACGCACACACGTACATACACAACACCACGCTCCTCTGATTTTGGATGGATAGATGTTTGGGGGGGAGGAGGGAATGGGTGGATGTGAGTTGGGGTGGTGGGGGGCGTGAGGGGGGGGGGTGAAATATATAATCTCCTGAAAAGAATGAGGCCCTCTGGGATTTTCTCAAAGTGGCCCCTCTCTGTGGTAGGGAGGGGGGGGGGGGGTCTAAAAACATGGCCACTCCACACTGTAACCTGAGCCAGCAGGGGGCCAATCTGTCAAATAATTAGCCGTTGCCCGGGACAAAGGTTTTATTTGCAGGAATTTCATCGAGGCAAGGATTGAATAATATGTGTGTCCATTGTGCGGGGTCATGGGAACATCATCTCTTACTGGTGGGCCATAAAGACGGCCAAATGATAATGAGAAAAGCCTCTGGTAATTCAATTCCTCAAGCATTTGTTTCCATCTTTCTTCCCCTGCTCTCTCTCTCTCTCTCTCTCTCTCTCTCCCTCTCTCTCTCTCTCTCTCTCTCTCTCTCTCTCTCTCTCTCTCTCTCTCTCTCTCACTTTTCTTCCCTCTGCCTGGCTAATTGGGGAACTTTATGTTGATGGTGAGGTGGCATTATTCTGCAGCGCAAAATGGAAAACGGCAACAAATTGATATGGATAATTCCATCTATTTATTTATTTATGTTTTAATTAGTGATGCTGTGCTGTGTATTTCCCAATTAATTTAGTTTGCTGGAAACGTGGGTCATTTTGAGTTTTTACAAAACATCATGTAATTAAACAAACAAACTATGTAACTTAAATATAAATTAATATTCAAACAGGAAAGCAACTAAATAATCAAACAAATTACAGTTTTGCTGAGGGCTGTTCATATAAGAAGTGCTATTATTTTAACACATCTGACATTACGTGTCTGACAATAGAAGCATCGTTGCTGTCCAGCAGAAACCAGCTAACTCCATTTTTTTTTATGAATCAATGCTATATTGAACACCCTTTACATCTGTGTGTTGGTTAAAAATGATACTGAACCAATGAAAAGTATTTAAAAAGTGCTTCCGACAAAACCAGCTAACTCCGTTGGATCCTCAAACTGTCGACTAAACCAACTAACTCCCCCTCATGCAAGTATCTGACAATATATTAAGTCACAATACCAACTTTGATGAGGCGGTTTTGCATTGTTTTAAAAATATAAGGTTTTCTGCATTCCCTGGGGGATATAGGTATATATATATATATATATATATATATATATATATATTATGTATAATTATTTTTTTGTATATATATTTTGGAGTCCAAGCATAGTGACGATGGATGTCACTCCATACAATTGACCCTTGACCCTGGAGAGCAGCCGACCAGGAAGTGGATAGTGTTAAAAGGGATTGATTAGTTTGTGGTCCATAGATGATTGTTTATATCATTCCATACCAGAGTTTTGACCTCCGCTGACCTCTCGTTGGGCCAATCTGCTGAGAGCCATGACCTGTGTCCATTTGCAACAGCGCTAATTAGCTTTGACGGCTCTTGCTCGACTCTGGGTTGTAAAATGAGACCCCGCAGTGCCTTGATTGAAGAAATACGCCGCGTGGATATATACTCCACTTCATGCGTACCATTCCCCTACCCGCTGGATGTCAAACACATTAAATTTAATGTACCAGCAAATCTTACTCAATTATTTGTATGTTGTTTGGCCTGTAATGTGTGTGTGTGTGTGTGTGTGTGTGTGTGTGTGTGTGTGTGTGTGTGTGTGTGTGTGTGTGTGTGTGTGTGTGTGTGTGTGTGTGTGTGTGTGTGTGTGTGTGTGTGTGTGTGTGTGTGTGTGTGTGAGAATGTTTATGTGTGCGCCTCCGTCTCTAAATGGTGTTCATATGTCAACATGTATACAGCTGTCCCGTGCACACTCACTCCAGCATGTTTGTGTTTTGTGCGCGAGGCGGAGAAGAAGGAGCGAGACGGGAGGAGAGAGGGAGAAAGAAAGAGACGGGAGGAGAGAGGGAGAAAGAGACAGGAGGAGAGAGGGAGAAAGAAAGAGAGCAATGTTTGTCGTTTTGTCTAAACTATACATGCTTTAGCCAAGAGTGTTGTGTAGCACATGCATGTACGTGTGTGTGTGTGTGTGTGTGTGTGTGTGTGTGTGTGTGTGTGTGTGTGTGTGTGTGTGTGTGTGTGTGTGTGTGTGTGTGTGTGTGTGTGTGTGTGTGTGTGTGTGTGTGTGTGTGTGTGTGTGTGTGTGTGTGCTGGCGTACACATCCTGCGACACATAGCAGGGGGATGAGAAAACTCGCTTTTAAGTAAAATAATTGGATTATTGCATCCTGTGATCTCCCTAATTATAATGAAAGCAAGCTTACAATTTTCCAGTCATTATTTCTATACTGATTCCGTTCCTCTCTAATAAGGAGGAGCACTGAAGCAAAACAAAATGCTCCATGACTCCATTTCCTGCCCATGATGCCTCAGAGCTATACGCAGAGATGAAGAGCATGTATGTACGCCCTCCGAACATCACCCACCACCAGCCCGCTACAAACCAATATACACACATAACATCACCCACCACCAGCCCGCTCCAAACTAATATACACACATAACATCACCCACCAACCCAAAATTAGCGGCCCGGGCTTGTACGTGGAGCGCACAACAATACACATTGTAAAATCCAGAGTTTATGCTCTGAGAGCACATCGATGGAACCAAGTATGTCCTGTAAGTGTCCATTTGGTTCCGTTTGTACATGCGTTGAGCTACAAATGGATAAATGGAACACAGAGGATTTTGCATTTCAGTTGGTTTATAATCATGGACTAGTGGACAATAATGAACTCGACACCACACACAGTGCGTTGAAACATAATGTTGAAGCTAATGTTAAGGGTTATATAATGTCTCAGTCTCAGGGTTAAATTAACAGTAAGGATTGTGAAGCGTATCTGACTATATAAGGCTGTGTTACTCAGCACATGCAGCAACCCCCCGCAGTTATAGACATGAGACATTGGTCATCATTGAAAGATGAGTCAGTGATTATACTACCAGCAAGACACACACACACACACACACACACACACACACACACACACACACACACACACACACACACACACACACACACACAATTCAATTCAGAGTCAATTTATCCATTTCTACTTTTTAGGACCACAATGGAAAGAAACAATTCTCCAGGACTTTTTTGTGTTATCCGTTTAGCCTTAATGTCTGACTGTACCACATGCTGTTTACATTTCTGACTTATATATATAGTATTCAATCAAGAATCAATCTTGATTCTTGATTGAGAGAATCAAGAATCGAGAAGCGACCTCGCCCTAAAGGGAGAGGTCGCGTGCACGCACTTAGATTTCCATATATCAGACTGAATCAGTGTGTAAGAAAACAAAGCAAAGAATCTATTTCCTTCGCCGTTTAAGATCCTTTGGTGCTAGTAGACGGATTCTTCTTTTGTTTTTCACTTCTGTTATTATGAGTGTTCTTCAGTACTGTAGTACCACCTGGTATGGATGCTTGTCTGTAGCCTTAAAGTCACAGATGCTGCAACAACTAAACATTTGTTCAAAGATTGTTGGACAACCACTTCAGAGGCTCTATACATCCACATATGATAACAGCATCCTAAGGTTAGCAAGGAATATTACCTCTAATACTAGCCATGTCTTGTATGGAGAGTATAGGTTGCTGCCTTCAGGAAGGAGATATGGTGTTCCAGCATACAATAAGGTCAGACTGAAGAGGTCTTTTGTCCATCAATCAACTCTGAGGCTTAATCAGGATTTTGGCCAGAACTAGACTGAGCTGTGGACATTGCTTTCTGCCCTTATGTTCTCTATGTATGTAACTGTATTTTATTTCTTTTTTTGTCCTGTGTTATGTCAAATGTGTATATGTATTGCATACAAGGCCGCTGGGTCGCAAAACGAATTTCAGTGTGAACTGACAATAAAGTAATATATCAATATCATATATCATATATGGAGCTGACCTGTTTGGAGATTCCATATGTTGATCGGACCTCATCAAACCCTGTACACTCAAGACACGCTCCATATGGCCAGACCTCATCAAACCCTGTACACTCAAGACACGCTTCATATATGGCCGTCACCCAGGCGCCGTCACCCAGGAGTGTACAGTTTAATGTGGGCCCAGGTAGGGCCGGGCCTTAATTTTCGGGCCTGTTGAGAACTCGGCTGCCGGGTGCGGCTGTACTAATAACTTTGGGGCGGCAGGCCCGTCTAGAGTTTGAATGGACAGGTATCAGTCAAAAGGGAGACATCGAAGAGGAAGGACGGATGGGGATCAACATATGGAATGTCAGAACAGGTCACCTCCATATATGGAGATCTAAGGGTTTGAGGTCAGATGTAGAGTTGCTGGCCAATATTGATTACATCAATCTCCATATTCTGTATGGGCATTCGCATTCCCAGACTTGCAGGAATGTACAATCACGTTTGATAAATATAAACAGTGTCAGTACAAATGGGCTTAATATTGATGACATCAGGGATCTCCATCCTTGATTATGTCACGTGATGTCACAAGGCATGACCATATATGGAGGTGTGGGTGACGCAACGAACGGACAAACGGGAAATGCACGTTTCCATAGTAAATATGACCTGCAGTCGCAATCAATCAACAATCAATCAATCAATCAATCAATCAAAAAAATGTACAGAGAGGCATCTGTTAGTATCAGAAACCTCATCTGTGTCCCCCATGCCTGTCTGACAGTGTCTCTCTAAATTCCTTGGATCACGGTACATCTGACAGTATTTCATGTTGGATTTGGGGATAAGCGAGAGGATTTCACCACAAGCTCAGAGCTTATACCGTCGGCCGGCGTGGCGGTCTGCGAGAACGCCCTTCAGTACGCAAAGATCACGACATACACAAGGTGTGATCTCCTCCGCTGTTTTCTCTCTCTTTCTCCCTCCCTCCTGCACGTCTTTCACTCACACCTCTCTCTCTCTCTCTCTCTCTCTCTCTCTCTCTCTCTCTCTCTCTCTCACACACACACACACACACACACACACAAGCGTGCACACACAAGCATGCACACACGCTTTGCAGGGTTTTGTTGATTTAGCTGTGAGTGGCTGCCTGACACAACATTGGCTAACTCCTCAAGGAGCTAAATACAGCTAACCCATTGCATAGTTATTCTATCACAGGAGTCCATGGGGAACAGAAAAGGATGTATTATAATTGAGCAAACCCGGCGGCTTCAGCGTTACTATAACCACACGCAACTGGAGACGGACAGATTAAAAAAGGAGGGGGAGTAAATTGGTTAGAGAAAATATGTAGCGAAATTGTAATATTTGAAATCAACTTGACTTTGATGACACCAGTTGTAGAAAGACAAGAGTATATAGGCTACTTGTTCGCGCATTTCTGTTGTTTGTTTGGTATTACACACAATTCAATTTCCAATATATACAATCATAATAATGATATTTAGTGATCTGTCACATGCAGTAAAGCATGTTGGACGTATCAATACTGCAATGTAGAAATTACATTACAAGTAAAAGTCTGGAATTCAAAATGTACTCAAAGTAAAAGTACAAACGTATTGGTATCAAAATGGTACCACAAGTCAAAAGTACTCATTACGTTACAGACTGCATATATATCTGGGTCTGACTTGCAGCTGCTTTAGGAGGCATGATTCAGATCAGATTCTTCTCAAAGATAGATTTTCTGTCCATGCCTGTGTGGAGGACCAGTTAGCTCAGAGGTTTGAGCCTTAAACAAATTAAATTCACCTTTAACCATGGCGTCATGGCAACCAGCGGCAACAGACATATATATATAGGGCAGTTGACTTGACAGGCTCCATTAAAGAAAATGGATTGTGGATTGTGTGTGTTCACACACACACACACACACACACACACACACACACACACACACACACACACACACACACACACACACACACACTTAAATATATATATATATATTTCTCTCTCTCTGTGTCTCTTTCCCAACATATTTTACAGCAGCATGCGTGTCACACAGACACTAATGACATGTGATGGCTTTGAGCCGGTGCCCTGCACCCACACAGCGCAGGTTAACCCCTGGAAATAAAGAAATAGACGCATAACAACACGCCCAGCAGCACCTGAGAGGAATCCCGAATGCCAGTTCCTGGTCGAGGCAAAGATGGATTGCCTGAATTCTCCACCAATCACAAAACAACACATTGGCTGCAGCATTGATTGATGAAGTATTTAAGTCGTCAATCTCACATCACCGGCGTTTCTTCCACCCCCCCCCTTCCCCTTCCCCCCACCTCCCACCCCCACCCCTATACAGAAAAGCCACGCTGTGTCGGCATCTATAGGATGAACCCTGACTTGATGCAGAACTTCACAGATGTGTGCCTCCTTCGGTCTATGGGATCAGACGCGTTGGGTTTTGGTGAGGGTTGGAAACAAAGCGTAGATCAGCAGCACTGAGAATGAGCTGATGTGAGGACCTTTCTTGGACTATTATTATTATTAACATGAAACATGAAACATGAAATGAGAGAGTGTCTGATATTAACAGAACTCTCTATAGGCCTACATAGTAAAATCCTCTGTGTTCATTTACTGTAACTCTGAGAGTGCACAAATGGACCCATAAGGGTCCATTTGGTACCATTTGTGCACTCACTCACAGAGTTACAGTACAAAGGGATACATTTACACAGTAGGGCTTTTGCCAGTTTGTGTGCGTGCGTGCGTGCATGCATGAGTGTGTGTGTGTGTGTGTGTGTGCGTGCGTGCGTGCGTGTGTGTGTGTGAGTGTCGTGGGTGTTATGTGTTAGCATTATACACAGCTCCCCCCATTCAGTTCATTCTATTAGGCATCACTGAATGTAACTCAGCCCAATATTATTGACTACAGCTCATGATTAACAATAATAGCATTGATAAAAATGGAACATTAGCCCTCACCTTTGACCTCTGCCAGAGACCTTTTTGTACTGCATGATGTATTCAATATCATAATCATGCTTGAGTACACTGAGGAAGGAAGAGAAGGGAAAAAATCAATCTCATCCGGCCGCAGCACTCATAACCAGACTGAAAACATCACACCTGCAGATATCACAGCGTTTGACAGTGCGCTGGAGAGCAGAATGGTGTTAGGCCGATGTAGATAGGTAGGTAGGTAGATAGGTAGGTAGGTAGGTAGGTAGGTAGGTATTTAGGTGGGTGGATGGATGGATGGATAAGAAGGATAGATAAGAAGGATGGATAGATAGATAGATAGATATATAGAGAGTGAAAGAGAGAGACAGAGAGAGAGAGAGAATGAAGGAGAATGAGATGGTAAGAGATAGAATGAGAGAGAGAGTAAGAGAGGTGGTGTATGCTGAAGAGGGCTCATTGATCTATTGGTTAACCTATTCTCTTGCATCAGTAAAGCGGGCAACCCTCGGAGGAGAGTAACCCCCCCTCCCCCCCACACACTAATATGATACCCCCTGAAGGTTGTCCGCAGACCTCAGTCCTAATCAATGCGTGTGGTTGGTGGGATCATCCTGTCTCTGCAAATTAATGACTTCACTTTTTTCTGTGGTTTCATTCTATCGATTTGTTTTATTAGCCAATTGATCTCCACCCCATCCCCCACCCCCCACTCCCGGCTATTACCCCCCCCACTCACACACACACACACACACACACACACACACACACATACACACTTCCTCTTTGCCTTATCAATATCAGAGCTGATCGCATCTATCCCACAAAATTCCTAGTCCCCCCCCGCCCCCCCCCCCCCCCCCCCCATCTCGCTGAGTCTGTCACGTCCCTTCATCAGCAGATGACTTTGGGAGCACTAGGTGGAATCAACCAAAGTGGGGAAGGGTTTCATCCTTTCGTAATTCATTGTTCAACAATTTCTGATCTACAAGCAATCGCAACGACGCACCGCAAGCTTATTTTGTACTTTTGTGCTTTTGTCCGTATAAAATAAGCAGGAGGTTAGTGAGCATGACCACGGATTCATGTTATATATATACAGCGACAACACTGACCAGAATGCCTGTGTGCCTTACACGCCGGGAGCGCGTTGAAATAAAAATGAATTATGATCTGAAGATGCGTCCTTCAAGTCAAATGTGAATTAATCACACGTGATGCATAGATGCTTTATTTTCCTTGCGGAAATTCATTTTGTACCAAGCAGCCATCAGGATACAAAACAAGAAACACTAGACTGTGAGCCAGGAGGGTTGGTCGGTTAACCTGACTCCGCCAGATTGGTCGGTACCATCTGGGCGAATATTGCTCATAGTGATTTTTGTGAAGGTATACACATGTCTAGAGTTAGAAAATATGTGATAGCACACCAGTGGTAGCTTTATCGGTGCTACTACCGTGCTATCATGCATTTTATTTTATAACAATACCCGGAAAATTTGATTGGTCATTCATTATGAACAAAATACAAATTTACTGCTAGTAGAGCGGTGCCCATTGGCCACTGGCCTACATGGAAATGCATGCCACACCACAGCTATGTCTGTGTCCCTTTCATGCCCATATATGAGGTTCTTTATTAGGCATGACCAAATATGGAGAACATAATTGTGATGTCAGAACAGGTCAGCTCCATATATGGAGATCTAGGGGTGATCAGGTGTGATCAATTGGCTAATTTGGGCCCTGTCCAGAGCCTGGGCAGGGGCCCTGTCCAGAGCCTGGGCAGGGGCCCTGTCCAGAGCATAGAGCGGTGCCCATTGGGCACCGCTCTACTTGGAACGATGCAAGTTGGAAATGTCTGTGTCCCTTTTATGCCCAAATATGGAGTTATTTGTCAGGCATGCCCAAATATGGAGTCTATATGCAGATGTCAGAATGATGTCAGAACAGGACAGCTCCATATGGAGGTCAGGTCCAGAGCCGAACAGACGTACACACGTACAGACAGACAGGTGGTGCATTCATACATAGATTCGATACTAATATATTTGTTACATATATATATCTTATGCCAAAGGGCAGGTCAATGTCTATCTTATCCAAGCAGGTGTGTCCAAGCAGCCAAGCATGCAGCAGCCGTTTACATCAAATAAACGAAACAGACAGAAATGTTGCCTACTTCTCTGTTTTTTTCAGAATAATGTAGCCTTCAAGTTGAAGGGGGAGGGGGGGGCAGCCCCTCCTGTGCCCAGCTTTGAGGGTTTGTGTGAACTGGGCTGATCACCCCATAGCGATGATTTGATTGAAGTACATATTGAAGATAATAGTGAGGGCAGAAAAGTGAAGACGCCAAAAGTGATTGGCCGGAATTACATTTGTGATGATTTGATTGGCTGAGCACGGAATGTGACGTGTGTAATGTTTGTTTTTTTAGGTTTTAGCTATTTCTGAGTTTCGAGAGGTTTGCTTATTAGCTTTGAGTGGATTTTGTCCATCTGTAGGTTACAAGGTTAACACAGTATGATTCATTCATCCTCAATCAGTCCTGGGCTGAATGATTGTCCAACCCATTATTGACATATAAGAGCTTGTGCCATTATTAGCCGGATGCTCAATGAAAAAAGAAGAAAAAAAGGCCTTAATTCAAACATGTATAAGCACTTCACCATGCCATGAACAATCTCGTTCATTATGACATTCGAAGATGAGAGCTGCTCCAGTGCCACTCAGCAGAACCCAGTACACACCCAGTGACATTTCTAAGAGGTGTGTTCGGTTGGAAATATTCCTGTCCAAGTTTGATAATCAGATTTTAGTTTAGTTTGATGGGATTGTCGTGTGTGCGTGTACGTGTGCGTGCGTGCGTGCGTGCGTGCGTGCGTGCGTGCGTGCGTGCGTGCGTGCGTGTGCGTATGTGTGTGTTGGATACACATCCACCTGCACACTACTCTTATTAACAGGCCTATCTGGGACTCCTCTACAAATCCCTTTGAGATCTGAACAATGGGTAGGAAGTGCTTAACTTGAGGCAGGTCAGACTTCACTAAACAGGAGGAATTATGGGGTTTTCATTCTTCCGTCATTGGAGCATTCCAGTATTGAAGCAGCAATGATGCACTCTGCCTTGTTTCGCACGCATGCATGCACGCACGCACGCATGCATGCACGCACGCACGCACGCATGCATGCATGCATGCACGCACGCACGGTCGCACGCATGCACGCACACACACACACACACACACAGAAACAGAAACAGTTTGCGCCAGGATCAAATGCATACAATTGCATGTGCGCTACCATATACGTATACAATAAAAATCACACCCGTGTGAAGTGAGGGGCGCTCTTATCATCATACATCATCTCATTCTGGCCAATCACAATTTGCATCCTCACTCACATTTGTCTTCAATGTTTGTGTTTACACACTTTTGTCTTCAATGTTTGTGTTTACACAGACCCTCAAAGCTGGACATAGGAGGGGATAGCGCCAATGAATGAATGAATGAATGAGTTTATTTCGAACATTATTTGAAATCAAATACATTAAAACAAAACTGAAACAAAAAAGAAAATACTCCAACAATGTCCGAAAAGGAGTAGGGTGAAGTATAAAACGTATTAAACCCATACCCCCCTTTTGCTTTTACCCATATAGCTTAAAGATATATATATGTATACACACATATATTTACAACAACCCAATTTATAGTTGCTTAAAGGAAGACATGAAAATAGAGCAAATAAAAACGATCTCGGCAATAACAGAAATAAAATCAATACAACTGGTAAAACCGGTACTTTAACTAAACAAATCTCAATAACTAAGATACACAACTAGACTGACATGCACATATAGGCTGCTGATCAGTGGTTCTCAACCTTTTCTGGATCAAGGCCCACCTTAAAATCTTAATTGGAAGTGTTTGCAGCCCACCGATCTGAGCACGTAACAGTTAAGTGGTCAAATGGGTGGGCCGTATATGCATTTTCAGAGCATGTTTATTTAGCATGTTTATTTTCATGATGCCAGCCAGGTCATTTGCAGTAGTTTCAATGTACAAATTATATATTTTTGGGGGGATATTCTACTGTTTAGACATGATGATAGGTTCTTGGTTTACCTATGATCCTAGATTACTATATGCATTTGATGTATCACCTTGTGTTGTCCTTGTATTGCTTACTGTAAATCGCTCTGGATTAAGACAAGAGCGTCTGCTAAATGCCTAAATTGTAAAATGTAATGATGAATCAATCAATTATGTTCTGGCTGGGATCAATGGAACCAACGTAGTTTAGTTTAAAGTTAGGGTAAGTGTCGTGATTTCCCTTTGTTAAAATAAGTGTTAAAGATGGAGTGCCATAATTTTTCCAGTTTTTCATGTGTCTGAGGTGACAGTACTTCATTAGACACCCTGGAGTCGTTTTTATGTGCAATGGTGTATTAACTTTGTATTTAGGGTTTCTTCCTGGAGGCTGAACCCTTGACAGTCAAACGGGCCAATGAAATAAACAGTAATATAGTGACATCACACTATCAGCCCCTCCCCTAACCCCTCCCCTTTTATCATACAACTACAGCTGTGGGTGCGGCTTCAGTTCAGGTGGATCACCACCCACCAGGCAAAACAGGCATACTTAATGAACTGGTGGGCGTGTCCACATAAAAGCACGATTTTAACAAATACTGTAAACTTTTTGGAAAAAGTTCTTCCTCCTTATATTATAATAATACCTGATGATCATGTTTTAGGGTGGGAAAAAATCGTGGCACTTTAAATTGCTCTAATACTCATTACTATAGTGTTTGTTCAGTAACAGGTCTCACTCTTTAGTAAGTAGAAAATGCATTTTTTAGGTCAGTTCAGAGGAGAGATTAACTCACACAGGATACAGGATGAACAAGTGGAATTGGAAGTTATTTACGAGCTGGAGAGACGGGGAACCCCCTGTTATTGAACAAACATTCTATGATTACATCAGAATATAGTGTCTTAACCTTAACTTTTTGTTTTAACCAAAGAATAATACATACCCTACCTTTAATTTATTTATATGTATGAAAACTTTTTTTTCTTCAATGTTTTAAAGGTGAATTTAAAAAAAAAGGAAAGGAAAAATAATTTACTGTAAATCTTAGTGTTTGCCAATTATTAGGCGTCCCACTTGCAATATCGTCACAGCCCACTAGGACAGGGCACAGGTTGAGAACCACTAGTATAAAACACACACACACACACACACACACACACACACACACACACACACACACACACACACACACACACACACACACACACACACACTTTGCTAAAGGTGAAAGAGATGGTATTGCTTTTACAGCCAGACCCAACGATGGTCTCCAGACAGACATCACAAACTAGCGCGTGCTTGTCCATCTACTCCCAGCCAGCTGACTAGACCTGTTAGGATAAACACAGCCAGTGTTCTCCTGACAACCGCCCTTACTGTACATATTATCTTCCCAGTTCTTCCTGAACCAGCGGTGTGACACTCAGCCCTCTAAGAAAACAAGCTGAAGGGCAACTCATAAAATGTCTAGCACCTCCACTCTCCCTCCCTCCCTCCATCTCTCCCTCCATCTCTCCCTCCCTCCCTCCCTCCCTCCCTCCCTCCATCTCTCGTCCCTTAATTCTCATTCTCTTCCTCCGTTCTTCTCTTCGGTCTTTCATCACTGCATGCTGTCCATCCGAGACGTACAGTATACATACAGTACAGTGTGAAGACCGATTTGCCTGCCGACCCCCATTAGAAAATATACATGCCAAGGACACCCATAAGAGAAGATTTGTATTGCTATAGCAGTGATTTTCAACCATTTTAATTTCATGGACCCCCTGTTTTTACCTGAATTAGGCTATGGTCCCCCATTTCTATCTCTGGGACCTCAATGAATATTGCAAAATCAAATTTAATTTAACCCTTGTACAGACCCATTTAGGGTCTGTACAAATTTTATTACAGACCCATAAGGGTCCATTTGGTTCCTAACTATCATTTAACTGGGGAACCCCTGGAACTCCCTCAAGGGCCCCTAGGGGTCCCCGGACCCCACTTTAGGAACCACTGCTTTAGGTGTCTGCCTGCTCGCTGACTATGTCTCACTGGCATCTCACGCACCAACAATTGGAAGCAAACAATGACGTAAGTTTGCAAGCTGGTGTGACACACAAAAGATTCCATCGTGGAAGCCTGGTGTCCAGTACATGCACATACACAGAGGCGCGCGCACACACACACACACACACACACACACACACACACACACACACACACACACGCACACACGTGCGCACACACGCAAACACACAGACGTATGTCTATAATGAGATATGGCCGTTTCCGGAGACCGCTCATGTTGAAGGATGAAAGCTAGATTAATCCAATGTCCTCCACCCCTCCCACCCCCAAACACTTGTGTGTGTTTATCCAGCTTGTGGGAATTCCTGTTCCTCAACATAGGGAGGGAGGGAGCGAGGTCATCCAAAAAAGAAAAAGGTTCCCGTCCCTCCCAGACTCTGTCCTACGGAAGTCCCAGTGAAGTAAGTGATAAACGGACCGCTCCCTACATTCACCAGCAGCCTTTGACTGACAGCAGGGGTGAAGGTGGGCGACGCTCTTGACATTCAAGAATTGCAACTAATATTCGGCACCGGTCTTGTGAAGACATCACGCTTGCAGTTGCATGCAGAGTGCATCTGCACGTGACTTACACACGACATACACACACACACACACACACACACACACACACACACACACACACACACACACACACACATACACACACACACACACACACACACACACACACACACACACACACACACACACACACACCAGTACAGTGATACTTGTAACTCTGAGAGTGTCCAAATCGACGACGACGGGTCCTTTTGTACATTCCCAAGAGTTAAATCAATCCTCAGGATTTTTACTGTGCATGTACATGTACCTCATTTTTCACAACCACATGCACCGCTACTGTGCTCCAAATCTCATTTAGTCCTCTCTTAGCTTCACACCATCCCTTCTCCCCTCTTCCTCTCCTGTTCTTCTCTGCCTTTCTCTCCATTTCCATTATTCTTTCTCTCTCTCTCTCTCTCTCTCTCTCTCTCTCTCTCTCTCCCTCTAGCTTTCTTATTCTTACTCTCTCTCTCTCTCTCTCTCTCTCTCTCTCTCTCTCTCTCTCTCTCTCTCTCTCTCTCTCTCTCCCTCTAGCTTTCTTATTCTTACTCTCTCTCTCTCTCTCTGCCTCTCCTTCTCCTCTCTTCACATAAATCCTGTTGGTGGTTCTGGCAGCAGTTTCCTGCGCTTTCATCTGGCTCCCTTGTGGTAGGACCATTAGCCCAGGCAGGCGTATGTATACCTGCAAGTGTTTGGGAAGGCAGCTGGCTCTGGACGCTGCCTGCCTGCCTGCCTGCCTGCTGCACGGGCCCAGGGGCTGCTGGGAGGGACATGGGAACGCTGGCACCAAATACCAATGGGTAATTAGACCTTCATTCAAGAGCGAATGTGGCAAGCATTAGACACAAAGCTCTTTCCAGTTCAAATCATATCTGCATCCTGACTTCCTCCCCTCCGAACACCCCCCCCCCCCCTTCTCTGACCCTCTCATTCTCCTTATCTCTCTCTCTCTCGCTCTCTCTCTCTCTCTCTCTCTCTCTCTCTGTCTCCCCCCGTTTCATGGAAAGGAGATAAGCCAATGCTATAACTTATAACAGCAATTAATAAGCATTTATGTAGCACAGTTAAACAGAGAGTAACACTAAGTATTTTCCAAATTATGGATAAAACCGTATATAAAATATTAAACAGTAACCGCCACAAACGTCTAGTGTTACAATAACTATAGAATATTATAATTTCTCCAAAGAAGATGAAATAATATAATTGGTTAGAATATGTCACCTTCATTTGTGTGACATATTATTACAAATTATATTGCCAATTTAATCGAGATTGGGAGCGAAGGAAGAGCCCGAGAGCGGGCCAGGTGAGATGATGACAGGAAAGAGGGAGAGAAAGAAGGGAAGAGACACGCAGGCAAAGGTCGTCATGAACGGGTCTCTAACACGCGTCACGCTGTCAGGCCAGACGCTGTCAGGCCAGAGCCTACTGTTTTCGACTAAAGTTTGTCTACCTGTCTGTTATGACATGCCCAGAATAGGGATGCTATAGCGTTCATTTGGAAACTGTTTCATGTCAAGGAACCGTAAATGTATGTGTATTCCGCCGCAGACCCCCATCATAAAAAGATTTTCTGCCAAGGATCCCATATCAGAATTGTGGTGTTGAATGAATGAATGAATGAATTGTATTTGTATAGCACCTTTCCAAAATATAGTTACAAAGTGCTTTACAAACAGGAATCATCAAAACATCAAAACATCAGAAACAATGAAATATGAAGAAAATAACAGGTCAATAAAACAATTAAAAATAATTAAAATATTAGGAAAAACACTTGGCATATAGATGTGTTTTTAAAAGCGTTTTAAAAGAAGACACTGATTCTGCTAACCTAAGAGCCAGGGGCAGGGAGTTCCAGAGCAAAGGTGCCCGAGCCGCAAAGGCCCGGTCACCCCGAGTGACCAGACGCGTTGCAGGAGGAACTAGGAGGGCCTAAAAATGTGAACAATATTCATATATATTTTTTAAATAGCTGTATAGTATATATATAGGGCATGTGTGGATCCCAGGAAGACTAGCGACCACTTTGTGGAAGCTAATGGGGATCCCAATAAAGAATAAAGAGTAAAGGGCCATGGGGGTCCCCAAACCCCACTTTGAGAACCCCTGCATTAGACCACGGACCACCATAACTCTGAAAGTATTGTTTTCTCCTCTCCAGCCACATAAAGGTCTGTTTGGTTCCTAACTATCCATCATTTATCTGGGGACCCCCTGGAAACCCGCTCAAGGACCCCTGGGGGTCCCCTGACCCCAGTTTGAGAACCACTGTCTGAATTAGACATAAAAGTGACACATCCTTCTGTCGATGCAGCGCACAGGTCCGCTTAGATCTCTGGGTGGGCCGTGAGAAATATGACAGTGGACGTTTCTCATCATGCAAGAGGAAAACTGTTGGGAGCTCCTTCTTGTTTTGTGGTGAAAGGTGACATAACCCATAATTCCATTCCAACCACAATGCGCTTTTGTCAGATGTTCCTCTCTCGACGCTGGCGGTGGTCCGTTCACATGACATGACATGACATATTCACAACACGATGATGATGATGATGATGATGATGATGATGATGCACCAAAGGACAAACCGAGGCAAAACAATGTAAAACAGGGGTGGGCAATTATGTTTTCCCAAGGGGCCAAATGAGAAACAGCAAATATTGTGGAGGGCCTAAAGGCTGAACTCACTTCTGCATATACATTTTATTTCTATATTAAAAAAGCAGTATAAATGGCATTGTTTTGACAAGCTGGTAAGAGTAGCCTATTTGTTGTTATTATCATTATTACCTCTGACTTTAGTAAATAAATACTTGGTAGTCCATATTTTGTTGAAACCTCTGCGTTCGCCATCCACCTTTCTTTTTTTGGCATGAGCGGACATTTTTGAGGGGTGACAAGGAAGGTAACAGGTTGTCAATCACACGCAATAGAGCGCCGAAGTCCTGACGTCACTCGCTCATCCCCTGGTTCATGGAAGTTTTTCTCTATGGAGAATAACATGGGGTCATCTTAAAAACCGTCTCATATAAGAATTGTGATCCAAAGATAAACAAACTGTCCCGGCGATATTGTCGGGGAGGTGTCTCTGTACAGTCAGTCACTCATATTTGATTGACAGTCCTTTTCTAGCGAAAATGTAACTAATTCAGCAGCAGTAACAATAGCGTTTTCTCTCAGTCAGTTGATTCTTTTCATACCCATATGAGTGTAACGGCCGGGATGATTTGTTTATTTTTCAAACACAGTTCTTACATGAGGCGATCTAAAAAAAACCCTATGGGGATTACAATGCAAATAAAAAGTAGGCCTACATAAACCCATGGACATAGCGCCCTCTACCGATATAGACGTCAGACTTCGGTGCTCTATGCACGGCAGGAAACAGATTGCATGTAAACAGGCTTCAAAATAAAAGTAATGCAGTTTTAGTCCACGCATAAGGAAAAATTAGGAATTAAGTTTTATTTTACTTCCCAGTACCCTTTCAGGGGCCGGTCAGATTTAGCCAAAGGGCTGTATTTGGCCCCCGGGCCGTGTAATGCCCAGGTCTGATGTAAAACAAACACAGAACACAATCCTATCCCAATGGATTACATTATAATGACGCATAATTAATTGGCTCGTGAAAAGTTTGTGTCCTTCTCTCACGTGTATAAAAAAGGCAAAAGAAACCAGAAGAAAGCGAATGTGTTGAACAGCAATTTGTGTGTGTATGTGTGTACGTGCGTGATGAGCCTGCATGCTCTCGGTTGGTGTGTAGGCCTATAGTGGCCCGCAGGAGGGGATAAAAAAATAAAAAAACACGGGGTCCAAATTAGCGTAAACGTGAACACAAAAGGCGAGAGGAGAGGAACAGAAAAAGCCGTTGTCAACAGGACCCCCCGGTGAGGAATTTCAATTTCATATATCTAATTATCCCTGTCAGATGGAGAGAAGTGACAAAAAGCCCTCTTTGTTCTCCCGCCTCTCGCTGTTTCCCACATCTCTCTGTCAATTAATTTCAGCATACGAATATGACTAATTGTCTCTCTGCAGCTCCAGAACCACATAAATAGCAATTTGGCCAAGTGTTAGGGGGGGGTGGGCTGGATCTGTGAGTATTCGTGCATCAATTTATGATATTTGAACACAATGGGCCGTGCATAATTCAGGTGATCGCGTCAGCGGGCCTTCGCAACCTCTCGCCGGCAATCACCTTCCGCTGCTATTGCCAGCCCCGCAGCTCAGTAACCCACATAATACCTCTGTACTTTTCCTCTTTTGTGAGGACGAGCATTATGTCTCTCGTTTCTGTCATTGGGATTGTTTCTTTGTTTAGAGAAGCTGATATTAGCATCATAATCAGACAAAGAGGGCGAGAGAGAGGCGGCAGCGATAGCTGATTTATGCATAGTTTTGGCAACGTGCGTGCAGGCCGCGAGGACCGACAAAATTCATTTATGGATGCAGACTCATCGGATGTGTTTTGCATGCGTAGTGTCTAGTGTCTAAACCACTCGTGTGCAAACTATAACTTGTGCGATGCATGTTTTCTTTTTTTCAGTATAACTTCAGCTATGAAACTTTTTTAATTTGATCTGTTTAATGAATGAAAAATGAACTGTCGGTGAAACAGACACTATTTTATTTATGTATCTTTTTTATTGTGAATTTAAATGAAAATGGTTTCCCGCATAGAAACCATAACAGTATTACCAACAGTATTACCAGAAGCTTCATAAATAATTTGAGCTATATTGCAATTCTTTGAGTCTCTTGTCTTGTGTCCCATTCACCAGAGACCATGCACTCCCCGAGTCACACAGGAATCTTCTACCCACACTACTGGGGTAGATTGTTCATGTACAGTCAAACTAAATTTATGCCCTGTGTTACTATTCTGTTAGTGCATACGTTTACTAAACTTATATCGACAATAGCACTTTCCCATGCTAATTCCCAGGTAGTCCAAGTGCAGAGGGCTAAGCAAGATTTCTAGGGGGCGCCCGCTGGCCTAGTGGTCCAGGTGCATGCCACATATGTATAGGCTCTGGCCTGACAGCACATTGCGTGTTCGAATCCCGTTCATGACGTCCTTTGCTGCGTGTCTCTCCCCTTCTCTCTCTCTCCATCTTTCCTGTCCGTCTTCACTGTAACAATCAATAAAGGCATAAAAGCCTAAAACTAAAAAAAAATAAAAAAAAAGAAGAATTCTGTAGTACAGTATAACTAAATATCCTGGTTTCTGGTACCCTAATCCCTGTGGTACTATGTGCTTATGCATCATTATTATTATTATTATTATTACTACTATTATACATTATTATTACTATTACGACTATTATTATTATTATTATTATTATTATTATTATTTGTTACTCCTAGCTGTAATCTCTTTTTCTGTATCAGTTGTGTTAACTGTTATGTGCTTCATAACTGTGGTACTGCCATGACAACCTGCAGGATCAATGATGCTGTATATCTATGAATGAAAGTAAGGAGGGCCAAACTAATATTCTTTCACGATATCATCGTTTAATTTCTTATTGACGCTGACATAACGTGCACCTGAAAGTTAATGTCAGATTGATGACAACAGTGTTATTCAATTCTTCCAAGGAAATGGAAGTATAGAAAGCCGGCAGCAAAACACAGCCTAAAGAGCCAAAACATTCAAAAGCTCATCCAGACGATAGCAAATGCCAGACTCTGCACTAAAGCCATAAAACAGACAACATTACAAGCACCCACAAGGAGAGAGAGCGGGGGGGGGGGGGGGGGGGGGGTGAGGGGAGAGAGAAGGGGGAAGGGGGTATTGTTGCATTTCATTAGCCACATTCCTGCTCTGTGGACTCTTGACCAGTTGCTATGGCATTTTAGCTGACCACATTTCATATTACTCTCTCTCTCGCTCTCTCTCTCTCTCTCTCTCAAACACACACACACACACACACACACACACTCTCGCTCTATCTCCTCCCCTCTCGCGCTATGCCCTCCCTTTCCCTCTCCTCTCTCTGTCACTCCTTCTTTCTTTAGCCTCTCACCACTGAGTTTATCAGCTCGCGAGAACGATCTGTAAAAGATGTCGGAAAGAGAAGCGCCTCGCTGACACCTGTTATAGATGAAATGAGAGCGGCGCACCACTGCCGCGGTTTGAAATCCGTCATAATTGTCATATCAGGATCACCGTACAGCTCTGACTCACACGTGTTTGGGTCTGGGTTTCAAAAGCAGACTTTCTGTAACGCATTACACAAAAATTTGCATCTTACACCGACAGTCAAGTGTCTGGAAAAAAAGACGAAAAACACGACAAAAGAAGGGGAAAAAAATGATTAGCATTCAGTGTATAAATGGCTCCTGGACAAGGGCTGTTAAGTTTGGAATTAACATGTAAACAGTTGGAAAGTCTACACTGCCCCCCCCCCCCTTCTCCCCTTAACCCCCCCACCCAACCCCAGCTCCTTCTAAAGCCTTGATAAATATACATAAAGTCTCACGCACAAAGACCGCCTTGTCCCTCTAAATGGGAGACTCTTTCAAGGAGACATATATTTCCAGGATTATATTAGCATTCACTTGCAAATGATTTGAGTTTTAATACTGCGCTCCAGTCTATGAATAAGAGTATCATTTGAATTCAGGACACCTGGTGCTGTGTGTGTGTGTGTGTGTGTGTGTGTGTGTGTGTGTGTGTGTGTGTGTGTGTGTGTGTGTGTGTGTGTGTGTGTGTGTGTGTGTGTGTGTGTGTGTGTGTGGGGGGGGGGGGGGGGGGGGGGGGGGGGGGGCTTGTAGCTGACCTGGTATCAGTGCCAAAGCTTTTGCTGTTTTCCCAGCCTTCCCCTTGCCCAACTCCAGCCCCCCCCCCCCCCCACCTCCATTCACACTCGCTCACTCCAGCCTCAGTCTGTCGCTCCTCGCCCGCTCTTCCTTCAAGGTACTGTAGACCGCGCACAGCGTACTTTGTCGCTGTCCAGTGGAAACCTTGTATATGTCCAAAAACTGTAACTTTTCAGAGGACATAAAAAAGACACGATGTGTAGTGGATCTGACATAGTTATTTAATCAAAAGGTCTTGTTAATACTTTTCATTGGTTAAATATTTATAAAACCCACAGACACATTTTCACTTTCATAAAAGTAATATAATATTTGCAAAAATTGCAGATCTACAAGCTCACAATGTATGGCATCGCAACGTGTTATTGAGACTCTGTAGTATGATGAAGTAGGGCATTCATTTACAAAGAAAACGTACTACAAAGTTTAACTATGGAGATCCAAGGTTTCTGTCCGACACTAACGACTTGTAACTTTATGCTCCTATCTTGGGAAAAAAAAATTGAATAGAATCGTGAAAAGAATAGATAAAGGAATGGCAAATCTTCTCATCAATCTCTCATGAGATTAGCCCCGGGTGAATCTGATGCATGGCGGTTTAGAATGTCAGGTGGTAATAGAAAGAAAAACAAAACCCCTTAAATTCAATACTGTAAAAAAAAAAAAGGATAAAATAAGCACGGCTGGCTGAGCCTCTTCTGTTGGATTCTTGTAACGTGTACATTAGCTACCGGGCTATGAGCGGTCCAGGGGCGGGACTAAGCAGCAGCACCATTTGGAAGAGAGAGAGAGAGAGAGAGGGAGAATGAGGATGGGGTACGTAGGGTCCATTCGTATGCGCACCACATCCACTCCACACACAATCAGGCCTGTATTGCGTTTTGCAAATTTATACCCAGGATGTTGGTTTAGACTAGAAGAGTGTTGCCCTGAAAAAGAAAAAAATAAAGTTTTTTTTTCTCCCCCCAAGTAAGTGTCTGCTTTCATGAGCTAGAGTGATTGAGGCACACAAACAAACCTTTGTTTCCTGCTCACACAGATGCAAGACCCGAGCCCCGCTTCACGCCCCACCCCTATACACACACATTTGCACTCTTTTCTTTTGTTGTTGTTTTGAGGAAAATATAGACTGTATGCAAAAAAAAAACACACGTCTTCTTCCTGATCCAAATACTTCTAAATCTTGTAAAATGCGAACCACTATAGGAATCACAAAAAAGTAGGGGAAAAAAAGTCAGAATTGCCTCTCAGGATCTTGCTGTATATTGGTTAAGAATTAAGATATGATCACACTTGACAAAAGTAAAATAATATCCAAACATAGAATAAGGTGTCACTTCAAAACTTTATTGTATCATTAACGATTCAAACCACATACGGGAATTATCCTGAAAATATATGCATGGTTACATGTTTGCAAAGCAATTATACTCGCTGTGAGCCAATCAATAGCCCCACACCAAAGTCAAATGCAAGTTTCCGTTAAACAAAGCAGAGAGCCTATACAGTACACACTGTATACATTATATATGTGTTAATTTAAATGTTCTGTTCCTTCCCAGAGTTACATTAAAGCTCAGAGCTTTGCTGTATGTGTACACAGTAAAACCCTGTGTACACACCCTAAAACCCTGTTCGTTTATCCATTTGTAACTCTGAGAATGTACAAATGCAACCAATTGACCCGGTCCATTTGGTTTCATTTCTACAGAATTTAATTTAAAGGTGCCTAAACATCGTACATTATATACAGTATATATACTGTATATTTTTTAGATAAAACACGTTAAATTGCTCTATATTTGTTGTAGACTTATTCAACAGCCGTCTCTCCATCTCTCCCGGTCTTTAGTAAACGGTAAATATATTTCCATTACCAATTTCATCCAATCAGGAGAGACAAATCATACAGCAGTCAAGTGTAATTTGAAAATAATGAAACAAAACAGAACCAAAAAAAAAAGAAAGAAAAAATGTTATGGAGAGATGGGGAGACCCCTGTTAATCAACAAACACTCTATGATTACTATCAGTAGATCTTTGACTTTTTAACACAGAATGTTTTGTTTTTATTTAAAAAATATCGATGTTTTTTACTGCGCAGGCCCCACAGCCTCATGTTAATGTTAGTGTCATCTGACTTCCAAAGGCTCTATCCCTCTCACCTCCCTGCCAACAAACCTAGAGAGTGCTTCCTTTCGCATTCCACCACTCCGATGCACGCAGACTCTCTGCCAACTGTGCACGCGGTTTTGTCTTCCCTATCGTCTTTGTCTCCCCTATGGGAAATATATGCACAAAAACCAATGTCACCAACGTTTTTACTTCTGATAATGAAACCTTGTATGTCCAAAACGTTAAAGTATTAAAGGACCACTTCACCACTTTGCAACATATCCTCACAAATGTGCATGATAAAATGGCACATTTATTTCCTATTCCGTCTGCATCTCACGGGAGGGCTGTGGGCAGTTCAGAAACCCCGTCCACCAGTGACATCATCGATGGGGAATCCAAGCTAATAGAAACTGCAAGCTTTCTATTCCTGAAAAGTTGCAATGTGATAATGGAAGCCATCGTTCTCACGATAATAAAAAGTAAAATCTTGTTTCAATATATCTGCCTAACGATGATGTCACTGGTGGACGTGTTTCTGAACTGCCCACTGCCCTCCTATGAGAATTGTGGTATTGTATCATGAACATTAGTGAGGACCAATTATATGAAGATAGATTGAAAAGGGTGAAGTGGTCCTTTAACTTTCCATGTTTAAATATCTATAAAACCCACAGACAGACTTAACCACGTTCACCCTGGTCTCCCTGTCGATGTCCCTATTATGTAAGCGAAGATCTTTCCGTAATGTAAACAGCTAAAACAGCAGATCTATAAGCTATTTTCACTGCTTTTGTGTGATGCCGTCATACGGTGAAGTATTTAAAATATAGGGCGAAAAATTATTATAAAAAAAGGTAAACATGGGGATACAAGGTTTCTGCCAGACAGCACCACTGATATACATGTATACTTTGGTATGAGCCCGAGTTGTTTGTGACTCGTTGTGATGGCGGCTGCCTCAGCAGGTGTACAGTAAATACAGCAGGGCCACTAAACAGGGACGTGTTGACGTGGCACGGAGAACACGTCTGCTGATCTGAGAGCTGGACGCCGTCGGGTCGACAGGCCGCTGACAACTTGTTTACATCGGGTGCCGTTTGATAATTAGTTTAATGATTTGAAATGCTTGACATGTGACCCCCCCCCACCCCTTGACAAATACAGGAAGGAAATATGTACACACAGTGTTATGTGCATAAATCTGTCATTTCATGGGGGGTGGGGGGGGGGGGTCTGACTGGTGGTGGGGAGGGGGGGTGTTGTTGGCGTTCTAGGCCTGTGATGTGTGTGATTGGCGGTTCCCTGGGCTCCCAGGGTTAGAGGGTTCAGAGAAAAGCCGATTATTTCTCTCCCTCAGGTCAAGCCTTCATAAATAAACAAGGGGGACTGCCCGAGGCGCTGCGTTTTAGTATGATTAGCATATCACACAGCCTATCGACAGAGCACTTATCATATTACAGCGCGCGGGCCCGCCGTCCTCTGAGCGCTGACTGCGTGGCGCGGATGTACGTGTGTACATGGCAGGAGCGGGGCGGCTGCTGAGCATACATCTCTGTTCATTAGGACCGTCCTCGGGGAGAGAATAAATCATATTATCAGCGCGTGGTTATGGCAGCGGCGTAGCGGCCGCTTGACTCCCGCATGCACCGCGGAGGAGATGTTAACTATATGGCCTTTAATAAGCAGACAGGAGGAGGGCCAGACGGTTTAGCTTTCTGCGTTGAGGAGGGCCGCGAGACTCCAGGCCATAGTGAAAGCGAAGGGAGGGAAATGACAGAGAGAGAGAGAGACATGAAGAGAAGTACGTGGGCATGAACCAACGTGGTGGTTAATGGAGTGGATGTGAAGGTTAACCACATGAACCCGTAGCATAGTATCCCTATTCCGGGTGGAACATTTAGTGAAAATAGCTGATACACAACTTTTACATGGGCCATCTTTGGTTAAGAGATGTGCTGTAGTTAAAGGGATATCTAGTGGATACTATAGTATAGAACCCTGGGGGACCCTCATCAACTATAATAGGGTTAACTGTTTGGACGCCACGCCCGAGATAACAAGGTTAATTTACCTTTGCACAGGTAGCCATGCCAGAGATCCCGAGATTTGCCACCGCTAGTGTCCACGTAAGAAACAGCCAAAATCCCAGTGTGCACGCATGCACGCCGTCTTTATTGACACCTAATAAAACATTAATTCAAGCTCCCGCTAATCAAAACACTGATCGCATCGCTAGTAGGCCTCTCTGGGCCTCAGCAGAGCCGGGGGCTTGAGTAGTTTCACTTTCAGCCCAAACAACAAGACCTCTTCTTCTCTGCTCATGTTGCAGATTTAGCTGGCCTCTACCGCCCCCTTGCGTTCAAAGAGTTAAATGGAGGGATATGAAACACTTCACCTATTTTCAACCTTATCTTCGTATAATTGCTCCTCCTCACTCGTGGTCATTATAAGATGTTTACAGTAGCATTTCTGTTGACTTTTTGGCCTTAGGACAGTTTATAAATATGCCTACTAATGACATCATCAATGGTGGGGATTCCAATCGCCTTTCTATTCCTGGGAAGTTAGGTTTTATGGATACAATTTTTTTTTACTTACAATTCTGAAAATATTTTGATTGGGGTTGGGGTTTGGATTAAGCAATTAGAGGTTAGGTTTAGGGGTTGGGGTTAGAGTTTTGTCTGATTTATTGTGAGATTATAGATGGAAAGATGAAGGTAGAAAATAGCTTTTTTATATAAAATGTTGATGTCCTCACAAGTATACTCATACAGTTTGTGTGTGTGTCAGCGGGAGACACAGTGAGCGGCAGATATAACTATCCAACGGCTGATTAAATTAGCAGGGAAGGAATTATGATGGCGCTTTAAAAACCCACACAGCTGTGTGAAAATCAACCCCCGACTCTCAAGACACGCTGGTCAGATTTCAATTTAGGCAAAACCAAAACCATGGCTTCTCAGCCGCACGCGCTCATCTCACAGACCAGGGGCCACAATTAGCGGCTAGTCGCTCCGACCGGCGAGACACACAAGCCAAATGACATCCCCCACCTAAGCCTTTCTAAGCCTGGGGAGCCAGGCCCAGCACTCTCTCCCCTCAGCTCTAGTCAAGCATGGCGTCTTTTCGGTGGGCAAAAGACAGGGAAGCGGGAACACATGCAGTCAAATCCAGTGTTGATTTATCCATGTGTGTAACCCAGAGAGGGAACAAATGGAACAAAATGGACCCTCATGGGCCCTTGTTGTTGGTGCACTTGGAGTTAAAGGTTCAAGTTCAAGTGTCTTTGTTGTTACGTCTTGTGGACAGGTGCATATTATACTAGAGTATAATTGTTTGTGTTCTGCTTCCTATAGTATAGTATATATACCCAAATAGATAGATTAATTCATTTACTAAATTAATTAATTCATACATTAACCCATTTAGACCTGAGATCAGATTCTAAAAAATGTCCTCTACATCCTGACAGTTTTCTGAAAAAGCTATGTTTCTATGTCAGTGGTTCATCGATTTTTCAAAAATAGCAGACCTACAAGCTCGTAGCGCGCCACTCGGTGGCACGCTATGAGCTTGCCTTGTAGATCTGCTATTTTTCAATAGCTAAAGCATAACATAATGCTAACACCAAAATGGGTTAATAAAACGTTAACATTTCTGGCATTTGTTTAGTTTTTCCCTGGTCTGATCATTCACAAGCCTGATTGTCTGGGTTAACATACCAGTTAATCATTTCTTACTGACCATGTATCGTAAACCCTCAAAACAGGTATGCTTGGGGTGACCCAACTGGTGGAGATGCAGGCGATTAGCCCTAATAATATGAATAATAGGAAACCCGCCACATACTGTATATGTTTTTTCCATCTCCGTTGGCAGTGTATACAGAAAGCTGGAATCAGAGGAGCGTCGTCCGACTCGTCCCACTTAATAATCTCATCCACCGCTGGCCTTGTTGTGAAGCCCAGTGACAGCCCAGCGACATCACCACCACAAGGTTGGTCTGAAATTGAACGTTGCCATATGGACCTTTTGTTACCGATTACTCTCTATGAAAACAGCTTAAAATGTCTGCAACAAACGTGTTGTGGGTCGCTGTACCGTAAAACATTCTTATCATTTCAGCCACTGAAACGATAACCGCTGATATGTGTGTTCTCGCTGACAGTGAGGGTATCAATAAGCCCTATACTTGTTTCTTTGCTTATTTTTTTTGTAATTTGGGAACTTTTTGGAGGAAAAAAAATCTATAAAAAATAATTGCAATAATTGCACCATGTGGTTCACCTAGATTTAGAATGCCATGCCCAAAACAGGGATGCTCGGTCAGTTTATACTTATAAACCGACTTTTTTTCGGTTAAGCGACGTGACAGCTTGTTGAACTGCAATCTTTGCTACAGTATGTTTGAATATTTTTTAAATTGTTGGCGTAAAATGCCAAATTAGCGATACCAGGTAAAGCTCCAGCCTCATTTTAGGGGAAGGGGGGATTCGCGTGCGTGCGTGCGTGCGTGCGTGCGTGCGTGAGTTCGCGTTCCTAAGTGGTGCCATCCTCCTCCCCCCCCCCCCCCTCCCCCCCACCCACCACCACCTCATCATCACCCCCACCGATGCAAATTAGAACCTCACGCACGTAGCGGCAAGCTGCCGCGTGCTCTGTGATTTCACACGACCAATTAAGGCTCTCTTGGCAGTTGTGTGAACAGTTTCATTAGAGGAGATAATATTGCAAAGTGAAATGATAAGCAATCATTATGATTAATGCCCAGACATTACATTGCTCGTTAATGAGGTGTAAATGATCTCATTATTTTTTGAAAGAGTACAGATTAGATTAAAGTGGAGTGGACAGCGCTCCTCCGTGTTCAGACAAGTTAGTGTTAATTAGGCCCAATCTCCAGGAGCAAATGAGCCGCAACCCTTTGGTAAACAATTAGGCTTCCATAGCCCCCAGGCATAGATGGACAGGGATAGGCAAATGAATGGGGAGATAGCTGAGTAGATGGATGTGGAGGGACGCATTAAGGAATCTGCATTCCATTCATTTTTCAATATCCAACGCAAAACGGGACAACAGTGATTCTCATTGCTGTCATTGGAGACTGTCTTGCACCGCTGCACGGTTGTCCATGCAGCTTGTTTGTTGGGAGTCCATTTTCCACAAAGTCCATACAAAACACTAGTGGAAAATTGAGTTTGAGAGTGAGTTTGTAAATCCGCAATATTCAGTGCACAAACAAGTACAAATTAAACGTTAAACAGGCTTGCAGAGTCGACATCCTCACCTTGCACCCATGCTCTCAAGGTGGGGACTTCCCTGTGGTCCGACCTCCTGTTAGTTCGTCCATGCATTAAGGTTGGCGAACATGCATTAAGGTTGGCGAACATGCATTAAGGTGGCGAACATGTATTTATTAAGGTTGGCGAACATGCATTAAGGTTGGCGAACATGCATTAAGGTTGGCGAACATGTATTTATTAAGGTTGGCGAACATGCATTAATGTTGGCGAACATGTATTAAGGTTGGCAAACATGCATTTAGGTTGGCGAACATGCGCTGCTCCCATGCTTGCGGTTATGTTTAGGTTAACGTTAGAGATAGGGTTAGTAATGTTAGTAATGGTCGAAATAACGGGAGGTCGTACCAATGCCATGCTACCTTATGGCTTTAGGGGTAACAAGCACACACATGCTTGGTAAAATGTGTGGTAAAATGCCACTAAACATGGGAAAAGAACATTGAATGCAAGGAACAAAACAAAACAAAAATAAAACCGCGGGGCAAATAGAGAGATTCAAATAATGACCGGTATGTACCATGGAAACTAAATAAAACTACTTTTAAAAACATGGGATGAGATCAAATCTTATATGATCGGATCTGTCAACAAAGCACCAAACGTTTCATACAGTAAGTAGAATATTCACGACTTGCACCCGAACCTGGCATCCCTTTTTGGAGTGTCATTATTAGGCAAAGGCGAAATGTTCAAAATTGCAAGTGCGTGAGTTTATAGAATATACGGTCTATTTTCTCCACTCAACAACATTGTATCGCGATACAATGTGGCTAAAAGATGGCGTTCCTGTATCTCGTCTATAACGAATGTTGCACCTGCCATTCTGGTGAATGTCTGTCTTTGAAAGAATTGATTGAATGCCCCCCGCCCCCCTCCCCTTCCCTTCCTTTGTCTGAAAGATATGCTTAGATTATGACAAGAAAAGCATTTCTGTAATCCCTCTGCCTTTGGAGTTATGTTATACACACACCAAGGGCCCTTATCGGTGATTGATAACGCTTAACTCAAAAACATATTTAAGCATTAGGAACGTCAATATCTTGCCGCCGACTGAAGGTGACCCCGTCGTTTGTCTGTTTGCTGTGTGCACGCTGGGGTTTGATGGTAAATGTGTAAGGGGTGGTTATGTGGGGAGGCTATTATGGATTTGCTATCTTGGCCCGGAGTGTTTGTGCCTGATTATGTGATTAAATCAATAATAATTTCTGTTTGGGCTCCTTGGGTCCTCTTGGCTCGTCTTCTTTTTCCTGTGTAGTTGAGCGGAACGGCGGGCAGAATACGCTCGCACGCACATTGTGCACGTACACACAGACATGCGCATACACACAATTTGTACACACATGCACACTCTCTTTCTCTATCTCTGTCACAAACACGTACACATATGTACACACACAGGCAAGCACTCATGCCATAGGCACACTAGTGTTTCTCTCGCACGCACGCACGCACACACACACATACACACACGCGCACACACAGACTTAAATGGCATCAAATCATGTAGTATTAACTGAATGAATGTGTAGCTGCAGGTCTATTATCTGTTTACTGTTGTGGATATTGAAGATATCCGTCAATATGAAGGCACTTGTGGAAAAAGTTCATTACTAGCTAAATTGTTTGTATGGTAGTCAAGTGTGTAAAAAAAAGTACCAGGGGCTTTCATATTCCCAAGTTAGTACTACAATTCTATCACATTCGATTTTATCCTTTCAACTTCTTTACACGGTGCTGTATATAAATTCCTGAGTTATGTACCCTACTGTGCACTGTATGTTTCCTCCTAGCTATAAACTATTATGTAGGCTGATAATACTTATGTGGCTTACACCAAATGACTTTGTCATTTGTCATGTCATGTCACATATGCCAAAAGACCCTGGAACTGTCTCAGTGAAACCAAACTCCAAAAAGAAAAACAAATAAGACAAGACAATTTAATCCTGAGAGTATTACCCCTTGTGGGCCCACATTCACTGTAAACAGATCCATTCAAGTAATTTAACAATTAAAACGCTATATAGTATTGTAGTTAGTTGACCAAGGTCCCCCAGGGTCCTGTACTTTAAATCCTAGTTTTTTCCCCTCTACACCAATCTCTTAGCCGTAATTAGCATCAGTACAAGCTCACAACGTGTGTAGATCTGCTACTTTCGCCTAATGTTCGCCCCCACAATATGCATGCGAAGGTTCATGTACACTTCTAAAATAAAACATTTAAATAATAACCATTACTCTGTCAAAAGTTATAATTATGTTAAATTATACTGTAAAAAGAAAAGTGTCAAACATTGGACAAATTGTGAAATATTACCTAAGAAAGAGGCAATCATTGTGAAAATAGTTGATACATAAACATGTAGATCGGCTATTTTCACAATTTGCATCTGTGGAACCGAGTCAAACTAAACGTATTGCCTCAACTCCTATACAATTCCAAGTGCTTGTCAGGGTGGTGGGTGG
This sequence comes from Electrona antarctica, assembly GCF_951216825.1. Lineage (NCBI taxonomy): Eukaryota > Metazoa > Chordata > Actinopteri > Myctophiformes > Myctophidae > Electrona > Electrona antarctica. The sequence continues at coordinate 43,450,263 of NC_136811.1, forward strand.
CGTGTCCCCAGTTCAAATATGATCATTTTGGGGGTCGTGCGGCCCTGAGGCCTTGAGAATCACAGGCTTAACCCATGCATCTCAACCTACGGGACTCCTCTCCTCCGCTCCTATACGGTTCTCTCCAACCTGGAGATGCTGCAGGCTCGGTGCCGAGCTGTGCCAACTGCCAGCCGCTGCTCAGGAACCACAAGCCCTTCTCCTCTGCTTCTGCCAGGTTTGTTGTTATGTCTAGACTGCAGGAAATGCAACATTACGTTTGTTTACAACCAACAGGAACTAGAACCAGAAGCTGTTGTGTGATTAAAGAGTGCTATATACCCCTGTGTGTGTGTGTGTGTGTGTGTGTGTGTGTGTGTGTGTGTGTGTGTGTGTGTGTGTGTGTGTGTGTGTGTGTGTGTGTGTGTGTGTGTGTGTGTGTGTGTGTGTGTGTGTGTGTACCCCCTGGGTTTGGCACTGATCAGCTTGATATAGACTACATCGGTCAGTATATCATTTAGATGTTTTATTATTATTATTATTAGGATTATTTTTGTTCTATATTAATATAGAACACTCATTTAAAGCGTTGTGTTTATGTGCAGCAGATGCGTTTTGCATGTTTCCGCAATGTGTACTGTACTGCATATGTATGGGTGTATGCACGTTAATCGAGAATCGTGTGTGTGTGTGTGTGTGTGTGTGTGTGTGCTAGCACGCGCCCGTGCATGCGTGTGCATGCATGCGTGTGTGTGTGCGTGTGTGTGTGTGGTGTATGTGTGTGTGTGTGTGCGTGCGCGTCCGTTTGCGTGTGCGCGTCTGTGTGTGTGTGTGCGTCCGTGTGTGTGTGTGTGCGTCCGTGTGCGTCCGTCCGTGTATGTGTGTGCGTGCATGTGCTGGGTGGCTGCGTGTTCAGCTCAGACTCCCAGATTCCCTATGCACCCTCTTAAATCTATACCCAATAAAAATCAGCGCCGTCTTGAAAAACAAAAGCCGGGGAAACATCTGTAAAACATCGATTCTGCAGATTGCGAACCAACTGCATGTGTAATGAGAAAAGAAATCATTTTTGATTAATTAACCTAAAAATTGGAGAATCTAAGCAGTCACCAGGGAGATGACAAGCCCTGCACCGCTTGACGGCCACGCCACAAACTGTACAACTGTTACACAGCCAGGGCCTCTGTGTTAAAGCTGTATTATTACCTAACTTTATTTGTGAACCAAATTTTTCCCATATGTGTAGAGTATATTTAGACAATATAACTTACACAATTGGGTCTCCCTGCTTTTCAATTGAAACATTTACATCTAGGTTGGACACAACCTTTGACACAGTGTTGATTTCGTCGACTAAAACTATGACGAAGAATGTTCGTCGACTACCTTTGTTCACTGACGAAAACTAAATGGAAACTAAATGAAAGCTAACCTATGATGACTAAAACTAAGACTAAATATAGTGACAATTTCGTCAACAAATAAAAACTAGACTAGTGGACAGGAAGGGACTAGTGGACAAGAGATCCAGTATATGTCATTTTACACTTGGTTGCATGCTGAAAATAGCAGATCTACAAGCTCACAACGCATCGCGACGCGTTGTGTGCTTGTAGATCGGCTTTTTTCAGCAAGTGTAAAATCAATCAAATGTAGATTTAGTCGACTAAAACTAGACTAACACTAAACATTCCGGGTGACTAAAATGTGACTAAAACTAAATGAAAACTATTCAAGAGACTGACTCAAACTAAAATAGAAATTTGCTGCCAAAAACAACACTGCTTTGAGACAATCCTGTTTCAGGGTTTGAGACAAATCCCTGACCTGAAGGTCAAAATAAAAATGATCCCCTTGAGTAAACTCTATCAGCTCAGTGGTAAAAAATGTCGTCACTTGCACGGGAGACTCGGTTTCAAATCCGAGCTAGAACAGGAAAGTGTAGTTTTAATTTAACTCCAAAGAGTGTACAAATGCAACCAAATAAGGGTCCATTTGGTTGCATCTGTATACGTACGCTCTTCTCAGTAGAGACGGTTTTGAAATGCTGGTTACCAAAGCATGGGTTCCATTACTAAACAACAACAAAAAAAAAGAAAAGAAAAGGAAAACACGCTAGGAATCTTTGTGGTGATATATTCTGACGCAAAAACGTTTTCCATTCCATAACTCTGCACCAAAATGATGCCCATTTACTCATTAGAGTGCGGGAGAGGCTTAGCTTGGCTCTTGGAGGATTATGACAGCTCCACAGATGTGGCACGGTGTTTGGCAAAAAGTCCGGATCATATCGCAAAAACGTAAACACACATACACACACACACACACACACACACACACACACACACACACACACACACACACACACACACACACTTGACCCGGCACAGCTTGACATCATGTTCATCCTGTCAGCGAGCATATGTTAGAAGATACAGATCAGATTTATACAGACTGTAATTATATGTAAAACACACACATCGCACACACGCACGCACGCGCGTGCGCACACAGACACACACACACACACACAGACACACACACACACACACACACACACACATGGATGAAGACACACTCGCACACTAACAAACAAAAACCTTCCAAAGCTCCAGGCCTTCCCGTGGACGCACAAGCAAACATACACTATAGACTACAGGAAGGCAGCTGCGTTCGCAACACAGCTGCTTGGAGCGAGGTCAATGAAAAATGTGGCTGGTTCATTTCGTCCAGGTGTTTTTATTGGCTTTTTTCTTTTGAAATTATGAAATCATAACCATGTACCACATAACACGTTCCACAATGTAAAAGAGTGTGGGAATTGTCTGCACGTTTTTAGTTTTTTTTCTTCATGCTTTTTCACTATTTATTATTCAATTCGTTTTTCATCATTCATTGCGGTCCTGACTTCATTCCTTGGCATTATAATTTTCTTTTCTTTTTTTCCCTGGAGGAGGCATAATGGTGGTGGCACCCTGGCAACTCACTGGGGTGTTGGAGTAACAACCCGCGGCCCCTCTGACGGCTAGACAGTAAGCCATTGTTAAGAGTGATTTGTACTCGTTTGCGTGTTGGTGTCGCACACCGGAAATTATCTGTTCTACAAGCTCACGGCGCGTCGCCGTGGGACGCGACGTGAGCTTGTAGATCGGCTATTTTGGGTGCGTGGCACCAGCACACAACTAAGGATAACTCAGGCTTTATGCCCAACTGCCATGGATTTATGGCTTTAGTCCCAGTTCCCAGAATGCAATGTCACTCTGTCACACCCTCATCAATCTACTGTCTCTGATTAAACAAGAAGAGGGGGGAAACAGCATGGTTAAAAAAAAAAAAAGTCAGTTTCAACAACCCCAATATTGTCTGTTTATTCGTGACCTCGTTTTTTTTTAACGGTTTGCTTTCAATCGGAGCAGAGAAATATATGTATCCAATAACACAAATTGCCGAAGCATAAACGGGGCCTGATCCCTAAGACTCATATCATGCACTTTAAAAACAAGAAATGATCACATAGTGATATTTGTCAGGTGAAAGAAGCGCTGGTTTCTTTATTTAGTAAGAAACGCTCCCCTCAACCGGCCGGTCTCAATAATAACATTACGTTACATAACATTGGGTGTCTCTAAAGATTTCTGTTACCTGCTTCCTGTTACCTGTTTCCTGGTCATGTGACCTGAGTAACCAATACATGACAGCAGTGTGTGTGGCAGCCAATCAGGACTAGGTCATCAGTATGACTCATGTATGGCTATAGGTCTTCTACATTTCATGAGCTGTCACTAGTCAGGTTTCACCTGACAGCAACAGAACTCATCACAACAAGTTGACACTTTATTTATCCAAGCTCTACGATCTAATGTTAATTAATTATGCATTAACACAAAATGAAATACATCATATGACAAGTCTTTCCTTCACTCAGGATATACAGTACATGAGGATTTAAAATTATAACATTATGTAACGTTAAAATATTAACCTTTAACACCAGGATCAGAATAAGCTCATGTGGAGAATGGGGTCCTTATTAATAATCATAGTTCGTATTTATTAGCCATAGTTCTGTCCAAACCCCCCCATTCACACACACACACACACACACACACACACACACACACACACACACACACACACACACACACACACACACACACACACACACACACACACACACACACACCGACTATCATTATTGGCATGATTTCAATTTGTTTTCCTTCTGCCAGAAGTTCCACCAAAACAACAGCAGATCTGACCTGGCCAGCCTGCATGCTCTCCCTCCCTCGCTGCTCACTGAGATATTGAACATCATCAATCAGCTTTCTATCCTTCTCGTCTAATTTATAATAGAAATGTAAATCCTCCTGATGACTGTGCCCTTGGCAGCCAGGACACATGGCCATACCATTGAGACGATCTCAAAGTCACATAAAAGTGGGATTTTTCAAAGCTCAACCCAGTGTTTGTACTCTTGTTTCAGACATTAGTCCAATTCAGCACCAGCACGAAATAGCAAGAAATAGGGGGGGGGGGGAAGGTTCACAGTTTTTCAACACAGACCTTTATTGAAATGTTGTACTTATAATCACACACAACACAGCCTAACACACAGATAAATCTCCTTTTTAAAAATGGGAAACTCACAATATAGCCATGACATGTGTTTATATGTTCCTGTCAAACAAGCTTTATATCAGGTTTTATTGACTCTATTTTGCACTTCCACACATCTGCCATTTGGAGTTAGAAATGGCTAAATGAATACCGCGGATTTCAAGTTGCAGGGCTGAGAAACTGGTCTACAACTTCTAGCAGATCTAACGTGGAAGTTTACAAATGGCTGTGATGGAAAACAAACAGTTCCAAATCAAATCTGCTATTACTTTTATTCAAAACATGTTCTGAATAAACAAAATACAAGAATACACTCGTGACTGAAGGCCGAAATGTTGGTTTGCTCCATCAGGCTGTGTAAGCCCTTTGAGAAGACAGACAGACAGACAGACAGACAGACAGACAGACAGACAGACAGACAGACAGACAGACAGACAGACAGACAGACAGACAGACAGTTAACTAGATAAAGTGCCCCTCGGGGCACATGTCTCCACCAGGACAGGGCAGGATGTGGCCTCCTGGTGGCGCTATAATAGGCCAATGTGAAAAGGGTGCCATTTCTTCTTATGCCTTGGGTGGCGATTTGAGGCATTTTGTTCCAAAAATGTGTTTTGAAAAAATCCACCTGTTGGTGGCGCTATAACAGGCCAATGTGAAAAGGGTGGGATATATTCATCAGCCTAGTAGGAAAGTCTGTGAAAGATTTCACATGCACGCTGCGTTCATGATTTGAGGCTTTTTGTTTAAAACGGGCCAATCCTGCAAACTTTGAAAGCCAATGTTAGCCAATTATGATGGAATATGAAATATCGGACAGATCCGTCTCGAACACATGACTATAGAGATAGTGTGTAGCGATTTGCGGGATTTTTTGACAGAATCTGGAGGATTAATAGCAAAAAATGTGTTTTTCAAAAATCGGCCTCCTGGTGGCGCTATAACAGGCCGTTAATTTGGGGCAGTGTTTCATCGTTGGTATCCAGGGAGTGTGCGTGCAAAATCTTTCACCGACCGGGTTAACGCATGCCGTTGATTAGCTGGTAACAGACGGACGGACGGACACACTAACACACACACACACACACACACACACACACGGACTCACACACACACACACACACACACACACACACACACACACACACACACACAGATGGAGTGCAAAACATAATCTCTCCCCATGCCTTCGGCCTGGTGGAGACAATAACCCGCACACCATCTTCACTTGCTCAATAGAGAAAACTTGTATTTCATGTAAGGATAATACTAGGGATGTCCGATATAGATTGTTTTGCAAATATCCGATATTCCGATATTGTCCAACTCCTAATTTCCGATACCGATATCAACCAATACCCATATATGCAAGCTTTTTCACCAAAAGTCAACTTATTGTCAGGTAAGAAGCATAATTGCCTTGATGCCAAAAACGTAACAAGCATCCACAAATGTCAGCTGCACACACACACACACACACACACACACACACACACACACACACACACACACACACACACACACACACACACACACACACACACACACACCTGCCCTCTGTAGTGCTCTAATTTGAAAGTGATGATTTTAATTTGATGGTAAATGGTGCATTTATATAGCGCCTTTATCCAAGGCGCTTTACAGAGATTGTGCATTACATTCACCCATTCACACACCGATGCCGGAGGAAACCATCCAAGGCACCAACCTGCACATCAGGAGCAATTAGGGGTTCAGAGTCTTGCTCAAGGACACTTCGACACTAACTCTGGGAGAGACTGGGATTTAACTGGGGATCTTGCAGTTCCCATCCGGTCACTCTACCCCTGAGCCGCCGCCCCCGTATGACGGAATATCATTAAGAATTACTATGGTAAACTCACATTTCATATTGCACACACCGTACAGTAAGAACACCTGTAATTTATTCAAAACTAAGAAAAAAATGTTTATGTATCGGTCTAATATCGGGAGGCCAATAATATCTGACATCCCTACTAGTTATTATAGCCTTATAGGACTACTTTACCACTTTTCAAATTTCAACCTATCTTCATCTAATTGGTCCTCACTAAGTTTCATGATAAAATACTACAATTTTGTTCTACTCAGTCTCATAGGAGGGCTGCAGGCAGTTTAGAAACCCGTCCACCAGTGACATCATCGTTAGGCAGATTTTGTTTTTAACACACTTAACACACTTTTTTCAAAAAATATTTAGATTTTTATTATTGTGAGAATGATGGCTTCCAACTTTTCAGGATTCCCCATCGATGATGTCACTGGTGGATGGATTTCTGATCTGCCCACAGCCCTCCCTTGAGACACACTCAGTAGAAAGAAATGGTGGGATTTTATCATGTATTGGTGAGGACCAATTATATGAAATAAAAATGTAAGTTTTCTCTATTGAAGATAGTATTTTTAGACTCCGTTATAAAACATACAGGACAGGTAAAGAAAAAGAGAGAGCGACATTTCATACATTTCTTAGCACTGAAGTGTTAAGTCGTACTATGTGTGATTTATAAATGATTATCATAAGGTCTGGGTTGAGAAGCAGCAAACCTGTTTTTCTCATAAGTTTCTCTCATATCTTAATGTCTCAGTGTTCATTCTCTGACTGTCCTCAGATACCCTACATACTGTACAGGCAAAACATCACACATCTAATCACTGAGAATGTATTCCTCAAAGTGGCAGCGCTTGTGTCAAAAGAGCATGAATCAAAAATCTGTCCTCGTACTATGAAAGAACATGAATATTGAATTTAACACCGGTAATGCCTTCGTAATAACCACACACAGACAAACAGAGGGCCAAAACAGACACATTCACATGACATTCCATGGCTGAATATTTGGGGAATTTGTCAAGTGGAAAGAACAAGTGTCTTTTCACTCTAGGAAGAAATGTCTCTTGTCAGTTACAGAAAGGCTACATTTTAACATGTTTAGTTCACTTACGTATGTGAGGCTTACAGAGAATTTCACATCTGAGCATCACGCAATATAATCATTTTACTTGATAAGGGCCAACATGAAGAGATGTTGAAGGAGACATCAAACGAAGATTACATCTATGTGGTTTTGTATTAGCGAGTCTAAATGATAGCCTTCACCATGTTTTGCACAATGCATGTATCCCACAATGCAGCTGTGTTCATGCAGACATGCAGTGATTTATTAGGATGGCGCCGGCCTATTTGGGTCCATGATGCATGTCGGGAACGATGCAAGTCATTCCATTTATACTGCTATGCAGCACAAACGTTATCTGAAGCTCGGCCAATCAGTTGAGCCGAAAGGGCGGGTTCGCCAATCAGGGACTTACACTGGCTTGGTGGCACAAATGTGACGTGACGCCAATCTGTGAAGCCGACGGTTTGGTTTGGCCGATGCACACAATCTCCAGAATACTGTCTGATACTGATATTCCTGATTTTACGGTTCTCAGGGTTATCTGCCAGGGTTATCTTGGCGTGTGAGACACACACGCCAAGATAGATAGATAGATAGATAGATAGATAGATAGATATTCATTGTACTGGCTGACATGCTCATCATATCATAAAGCCTCATTTACACATTATGTCGCATGCCGGAAATTGCCGAGCTTCAGTCTCACAATGCGGTCGCTGCGACGTGTTGTGAACTTGTAGATCAGCTATTTTCAGCCTGTGACTCTGTCATAGATATGGAGTGACTACACTATGATATATTATACAATATATTACTGCGCAAGTGTGCATTAAGCAAAACGAGACTTTTCAAAACATAAACAGGCCGCCACTCTCGTTCCAATTAAAGTTGAGAGAACTTGCGAAACTGACAGAAAAGGGCGAGATGACAATACTTTTTATAGACCACTCTGAATATAGCCCACTCTCACAAGAAAAGCAAAAATATATTGTCACGCAAAGAGGTGGGTTTTTATAAACATGGCAGTAAAGGAGAAGGGTATATTTCTTTTAGAGCTGTACATAAAATGCAATAGAAGAGGGGAATTACAGACTGTGGACTGTGGAGGTAGAAATAAATGAGACGTATGCATGTAAATAAAGGAAAGAAAAAGGCAAAACTCACCCACTGTGACAGAGCAGCGATTATAACTTTGCTGCTGATGACTTGCATCCATCAGCTACCTGACGGATGTGTGTTCTGTAATTTACAGTCTGAATATGACCGCTGCATGTGGACACCCAGCCTGCATGATGGATGAGGACCTTCTGCCTGCAGGACTTCCCCCACAAGGCTCCAGTGCTAAGTAAAAAGAGGGTCATATATAAATATATACAGGGTTTGATTTGTACAACGGAAAACAGAGGGGGACATTTTCTGTGACTATACTTAACCCATTTAGACCTGAGGCCGATTCTAAAAACACCTTCTAAATCCTGACCTAAGGTTTCTGAAAAACTAACAAATATTCATTCAAAAATTACAAAAACATTTATTGTCTCTATATACTGTACAACTGTACTGTACAACTACCAAAGAATGGGTTCCCGTCTTGAAAGGTAAAAACCCATAAAGGGATTCCCGTCCTAGGACCACTATCGCCCATGTTCTATCTTCATATCATTGGTCCTCACTCTAATTCACTCCCCTTATAAAATGTCACCATTTCTGTCTACTCACTCTGTGTCTTAGAGGTGGGCTGTGGACAGTTCAGAAACCCGCCTATACCAGTGACATCACATGGAACTGCAGGCTTTCTGTTCCTGGAAATCTTGATTGCAATGATCAAACCCGCCTACCGATGATGTCACTGGTAGGCAGTAGGCCTTTCTGAACTGTCCACAGCTCTCCTTGTCCACAGACCGAGTAGAAAACTTTTATTTTTTAATGAGCATTAGTGAGGACCAATTATATGAAGATTGAAAAAGGGTGAAGTTGTCCTTTAAGCCCTATATACTTTGTTTAACAAATAGCAAAAAAATAGCCGATCTACAAGCTTCCCCCAAACATAAAAATGGATATCTCGCGCCACATGCATCAAATCTCCTTAACCCGGCAGTGAAGCCACATATATAGCACCTACATGTTCCTGCTTTCTTAGAGCTTCTCTTTAATTTGGGCACCTTCGTGTTTCCAATTATGAGACATCAATGTACTGCCTGGGTAATTAGTCACCACAGCGGTGGGTGAACTTCCATGTTTTTTTTTCTTTTTTGCAGATTCCGTAGCCACGCTTTGCCCTAATTTAGGCAAAATGCCGCCTTAGAACTTTGAGACATCAATGGGCCACATCCACACGTTTCCTTATTAGAGGCGGTGTGGGGGATGCGAAGACAACGTTGCAGATGCAGAAGAATGACAAGCATTTATCTGTTAGAAAGACGTGTCGTCTAGACCACTGTTTCCCAAACAGTAACCCATTTGTGGGACACGGACCAACTTTTATGGGCCACGACTCAAGTAAAAATACCACTTTCTTCTCCTACATAAGAAAAAAGGTTTTCCCCTCCCCAAATTCTTTTTAGAAATAAAACGACAAAACGACAAAACAAACAAAAAAAATTCCATACATTAAAATAAATAATAATAATTAAGTGAAAATAGCCGATCTATAAGCAGTGCGAAGCGACATGTTGTGAGCTTGTAGATCTGCCGTTTTCACTAGTTTGGGTCCCGGGCAAACGTCAACATTTTCTTTTGGGTGTTGAGCTAAAGGTTTTTGAACCACTGGTCTTGAGTCTAGACCAGTGGTTCAAAGACTTCAAGGACCCCCAGTTTACTACGCATTAGGCCACGAATCCCCATAACTCTGAGAGTGTACAATTTGGTTCCATTTGTACACTGTTCGGGGACCACCTGGAACCCCCTCAAGGACCCCACTTTGAGAACCACTGTCCTAGACAACAAATGGAAAGTCTTACAGGTGATATGGTCAGATCTGGTCAGTTTTCAATAGAAGTGAAACGGCACTCAAATAAATAGTTGCATTACTTTAATTTGTGTCATGTGTGCCTAAACAGGCCCAGGTGTGCCTTGCGAGTTTTAGACAATCAGCAATATATACTTGAACTATATATGCAGTATATATTTGTATTTATTTACTTGTATTATCTCAGAAATGTCTGCAGGGCGTCATCACATCAGTAACGTGACAAACGTCATTATTCCGGATAGAAATCTTGCAGGAACAAGAAAGTGGTAGCACTGATAGCCAAAGTGCCAATACTTTATTTAGGACGCAGAGTACAGGAATCCAACGTTTTGGCCGTTAAGCCTTCTTCAGGGAAACTTAATTATTCCGTCATCATCAATCATCCGAGTGCCTGGACCCCACAAGTTGAAAAATAATTCTAGCCCCGCAGTATGTTAGAAACACCAAGGGGTCCAGCATATGACCAAGAGAGGTATGAGAATGAGAATGTGTTGGCCTGTCAATGTTTAGTTTTAATGCTTGAAGACTTTTACAAGACAAAAGAACAAATTACAGTACAAGCAAGTTGTACAGTATTGGCTGATTGAAGTAGAGGACGAAGCAGTGTTCAGTCAGGGGACGAGGCATAACAGGTGTTGTTTTACTTTTTAATTATTCAGATTGGGGTTTTTTAAGGTTTGTCATACCTTTTTTGTTTTTTAACAGCAGTCAGTTGTTGTTAGACAACCAGCCAGCCAGTACCAATTTGACCGCCCCTCCGGGTTAGGGCATCTTCTAATGTAAATCACAATTTCAGTCAATCCAGTATCTGTCTGGTCAAGTTTAGCAGTGACTTGGTTCAAAATTCTGAACACCATTTATGTCGATTGTGAAACTAACTGCAGTGCAGATGGGTCACACATACCATACAGATGAGGTAACGCACCAGGTAGGCCATTCTATACATCTTTGATTTCAAACGTTGAATGCTTCAATTTCCCCTCGGGGATTAATAAAGTATATCTCATCTCATCTCATCTCATCTCAGTGTGCTGCAGCCTCTTATGTCTCATAAAATGTGGTAATAGAAGATCAATATAGAATAGAAGATCTGTGCGAGAAATTACTAACTCAATATACAAATATCATAAAAACTGATGACAATGTTCCCCCGGTGGTCTTCCCAAGTAAATAAAAACACAACTGTATAGCTCTGTCCGCCCTGCTATGTGCTGGAGGGGGAGGGGCCGCTCGCGCTGGCAAAATTATCACACTCATCTTCATGTCACTTTGAATGTTGAAAGTAAAACTTAATAAATACCAAAATAGAAGGAAATCTTTTTGGGTGGGCTCCTCCAAATACATTCTATGAATGGGTAACAAAGACTGGACTAAGCATTGATTGATGAGACAGCATCTCAAGCTGTGCCTCAGAGTACAGAGAAAGGCTCTCACACTGATGATACAAATTCTTCAAGGAAATTGATGTTAATTGGTGTCTAGACATTTTATTACTTGGGTAAGGCACCAAAACATGGCTATCTCCCCATCTTTTAATGAGACCAAACTCCCTACTTAAAAGAATAAAAGTTCTGACAATATACTCGACATTAAAGCGGACCATTTTCAGTGGACACTGGATTTCATTACAGTATGACAAATCAACTCGCAGAGACTTGAAACTTGCTTGAGATAGGTAATGCAGTCACACCTTTTTGGGGGGCATTTTTTGTTTTATTTCATCAAAGTTAAATTATCACTGCATTTTAATGAATAATGAGCGCCGAATGATTTGCCTGTGTACATGGTCACACACACACACACACACACACACACACACACACACACACACACACACACACACAGTCTCCTGTGAACATGTGTCACTTTTTAGTGCAAATTCTTTGAACAATTCCTCAGTATGAATCCTATTCTGAAGTGGATTTGATCAGCAAATCATAATTATTTTCCTCATGCTCAGTTTTAATGGGAACCCCCGCTGGGCTTAAGGAGACACTGCTCTATTCATAAATGCAATGCTGGCTGGGAATGGTTAACTTATGAGCAATAGCGCAGACGGTTTCGTTGACAGGAAAAACATTCTACAAACACTCTCCCAAATACATCAGTAAAACAATGCCATCTACCCCTGAATTCACCACTCCCCCTGTGTGTCTGAGGCTGAGCTCAGGGGAAGGCTTTTCAGCCAGCAAAACACACCAAGACATAAGAAAACGTTAGGTTTCTAGACAACCTAAGAGGTTTTTGTTTATGAAAGGGGACAGGAACGAAAAAATTAAGAGACACAAAAGCACCAGATGTCATTATACATGTGGAAAGAGGCCTTTGAATCACTGCTTGCAGAAAATGATATAGTATATGTTTGTGTCAAGTTGCATGAATGGTGATAAAAGAGAAAATACTGGCAAAACACTGTGGAGAAGATAAATTGTATTCCGTGCATTATCTGAAAAGTGAAGCTCCCTCCAATATTTATGGCTGGGTATACGCGGGGAGAGTTGTGAAGTGGGGACAGTTTGCACAGATGGTGGCCATCCTTGGTCAACATTCAAATAAAAAACGGAATGAGCGTCTCTCCCCCTGTGTTCTTCTATTCTGCTCTCAATGAATGCACAGACAGATAAAAGGTTGGGGTGTAAAAGTGTTTAAGTAGGCAGAAGTTGTAAAGGGGTGGGGTGAGGGGGGGCGGTCGGAGAGAGAGGGAAAAAAGCAGAATCGCTATTCACTGCTTGTGCAATCCTTTCTGCCTTGTTGAACTTTATTAAATTCTGTCGTTCTCTCCTTCCCGTCTGGCTCCCTTTGTCAGCTCCTTCTCATGCGTAACTCACAGATTTTTTTCCCTCTTCTTCTTTTTTTCCAGCTGGTGGTAGAGGGGTTCAAACTGAAAAGCATGTTTTGGTGCTGGTCATGCCACGTTGTACCAGTGAGACCCGCTGGCACACCGTCATCCAGAGTGGAAGAGAGAGGAGGCGTAGTCAGAACTATACCCTGGCCTGATCGTCACACAACAAGTGGGAGACAAACACTCAGGCAACATTTCAAAGCCATTGACAAGTAGCAAGTGAAATAGATATTAATGAAATAATTATAATTTTTGCTTTTTTTTTTACTTTATTGATAGATATACAGTAGCTTGACAGGAAACGGGGAGAGAAATGGGGAGGGGAAGACAAACAGCAAAGTTTGTCGGGATCGGGACTTGAACCTGTGACACACTGTCATGCTGGATTACCAGACAAGGTGCATGGACTGCTAAACCGGCCCAGGCCAATAGACAAGTGAATAGGCCTACATGAATACAGTACCTTCTGCTTCTAGCACATTTGACACTGCGCTAATTAATGCTAAGATGCCTTAAAGGCGTAGTGAAATGAAAAATAAGTTTTTCACACTTTTAGACCATATTTCTGTGTGTTTTTATATCAAAAGTCCATGAAAATATTTTTTAATTACTTCCTGAAAACGTGCTGCGTGATGACATGTAGAGATACACATCAATAAAAGCCAATAAAAATGAAGCTCACCAGTTTTATTTCCATGCTTCGTTTTGATTAAAGAACTACTAAATGACATCCAGACAGTGTATTACTTGTTTTAAACTTAATCATCACGCTAAAATATGTATATAGGTTGTGTATAGGTTAGAAATAATCCGCTGGCTTTCCCCCACGTCTCTCTGTCACTTTGTTTACAAACGAAATTCACGTGCAGGAAGTCACAGACTTTGAGACCCCATAGCCTGGAGGACGTATGCGACGCTCTGATTGGTTCAGAAACTTCAGAGCCAGCGTTTCAAGCTGAAACTTCAAAATAAAATGTCCGTTTCCCTACACCTTTAAGAGGTTTAATCATCAGCCTTTCTACCTGACTGTACTTTAACTTTAACTTATAATTATTATTATTATCCTGTTATATTCCCACCCACATTTCAATGCTCGCCCTTGTATGAGTAAATGACAAATATACTGTACACCTCTTGATTCGTGACAGAGGAAATCAAATAAAAAGTGACATACCTCTCTGCCTTGTAACAATGTTTCAATGTCCATGTGTTTCCCTCGGAGAAAGGAGTTTGCTCTTATGCTACGTGCCTACAGGCTGGCCCTTCGTTAAAGCTGCTATGAAAGCCAGACTAATGGATATGAAAGTTCAATCAATGCCAAAGGAAAGGGAGATTAAGGAAGGGTGAGTCACCTTCCTCTTCCTCAACCCTTGACAACCATGTCATGCCTCCCCGACGTCTCCCCAGGGAGCTCCTGATTGATGCTTATCTTTCATCAGCGCAGCTTTAATCTGACATTCCACTTGGACTGGAATCATATCAACCCAAATCTATATCACATCAATGTCTCCTTACTCATTCCTAACCTGTGGAGCAGAATACACGTCCACCTCCCCTCTCTCTCTCTCTGTCTCTCTCTGTCTCTCTCTCTCTCTCTCTCTCTGTCTCTCTCTCTCTCTCTCTCTCTCTCTCTCTCTCTCTCTCTGTCTGTCTCTCTCTCTCTCTCTCTCTCTCTCTCTCTCTCTCTCTCTCTCTCTCTCTCTCTCTCTCTCTCTCTCTCTCTCTCTCTCTCTCTCTCTCAAAATAGAACAGCTGTGACAAATCCAACTGCAGGAGAGAGACGTTTCTATCTATTGATCACAATCTGAGAAGGAGGAGAAAAAACTGACTGAGAGGGGAGATGAAGACGAGGGGTAAGAAAACGCTTTCTGTTTAAAACAAACAGCCATGGTTGAAGTGACATTCTGGGAAAACGAAGAGGTAGACTCTCTCCCCGGTATCAAGCAAGCAAACAAACAAACAGTGGAACGAGACAGAGTGCAATAGCTGACCTTTGTTCAAAGAAGCCATCTAATCTGTTTCCACTTTAGTTAATTAGAAAAGCGGAGGGATTTTTAATGTGCACAGTGTTAATGGGAAACAGCTCACAGGTGCTAATTAAAAAGGAGGGGGGGGGAAAGTGATCCGTTAGGTAACTGTCTATTAATCCATATCTTTTCTCAACTTGGGAAAGTGGTCTCCTAAAATGTGTACATATTGTTTCCTTGAGCTTCAAAATAGACCAATTTATAATAAATTCAACGTAGTTTTGTAGGCATTAATGTAGTCGTGCTCATAAATAATGCGCGTAAACAAATGTTTATCCCCAAAGCAAAGCAGCCGCTCAGCTATTGTAGTCTGCTGTGAATTACAGGGTCTGGTGTTTGTCAAACCTGAGAGGTTTGGCAACGTAAACTTTTCCTATGGATGATGTCTATTTCCCACTGAGGTCTCTATACTGTATCTGTTGCACAAGCAGTGATTATCCCCTGCTTTACGGCTTCAGATGGGGTGCTGTGTATGCCCTTGAGTCTGCAAATACATTAATTTCCTCTTTGACTTTGTGGAGTCGACCAGCTAAGCAGCCAGCAGTGATGTTATGTCATGCCAGCCTGCTGAGCGTGCCAACTAATGTAGTGTTGGCATCAGATTTCAACAAACAATGAGCGTTTATACTGCACAACTTAAAATATCCCACTACTTCTATAGAGTACGTTTAAAAAGAAGAAAACAAACATCTGACACGGAGGAGGGTGGGAGGAGGCTGCAGACACGAATTATGGCTATTGCACATGGAGAGGTTTGGGGATCCCTGTTGTCAGTAGCTTTGAATTCTTATAATCTAACATACAAATGTCCAGAAAGGTTCAATGTGTGCATCGACAATAAAGTAATGCAACGCTTGTGGTGTCATACGTGATCCAGAGACCCTGTAGCTAATGACGTCAACCCCATGCCATGCACTCTTAACCACATTAAAGCCACACTTGTGTGGGCAGTGTGTGGTCTGCCTCTTAGGGACGGCAGGGGACGGAGGAAACAAATTAGCTTTCTTGACCTTGGCCCAAGTTTTCCTTCCACCCTGCGCCTCTCCTCCCCCTCACCCTTCATCTGGCCACTTCAAAGGTCAGCTGGATGACAAAACGCTTCTGTTGTCCTTCACAATGGGGAGAGATATTCAAATGAACAGTTCCAAAGACTGCAGGGCAGTGGTGGAAGCTGGAAGTACATAGACTTAAGTAAAACATTTTGAGATATTTGTGCTTCACTTGAGTACTCCACTACATCTCTGATCCAAACATTGTACTTTTACTCCATTACATTTATTTGAAAACTTTTGTTACTAGTTACTTTGTAGATTTTGATTATTATTACAAAACTTTGAATTGCATTATTGGTACTTTAAGTACATTTTTATGCCAATACTTTTTACATTTTACAAGTGCATTTTGAACTCTAAATTGAGTATTTCTATATTGCAGACAGTATTGATACTTTTAAATAAAAGATGTCAGTACTTTTTCCACCACTGCTGCACGGCATCATGGGATCTGAAGTGCTGTTTGTAAGCTCAGACCAATAGAGACACACGGGGACTACAAATTGAACACCCCCAAATGAGACAGCGGCCCCACTAGAAGGGTATATGCTTTAGTTTAGACATACAGTAGTACTGGTCCGACTGTCATTAGACCGACAACCTACCTCAAACCCTAACCTAACCCTAACCGCAAGCACGGAGCAGCGCATGTTCGAACGCATTTCCGACCGTTGTTTCCGCATGTCGGTCCGTTGTTGTGTCTAATCTGCGTGTGCGTCCCCCGTTAGAACGGTGTACTGCAGCTGTCAGTGCAATCCCTATGAGATGCATGAAAATGCATCATAATTTCACTGGTTGATTACTGAGGCCTCACTCAGACCTTTAAAACATTGATGCATGCATGTTGTATGAATGTTGTGAGTGTCATGGCCGCCCCAATGCATTTCCAATGGAAGTCACATGGTTTGTAGTCCACATTTTGGACTACAAGCTGTTGTATGGCTTTCGGCTGTGTTTCGACTGCGCCCCTCCCCCTCATACAACACAAATGTTGTGTCAAACCATGTGACTCCCATTGGAAATGCATTGGGGCAAGCTGTGTCACACCCTTTGTATACAACAAGCATACAGCAATCTGTTGCGACCGTGTGAGTGAGGCCTGAGGCTGTAGCGAATTTGTTGTGTTTTAATAAAGTGTCCTATATGTTTGATTTGTCCTTTTTAATGTCACATACCTGCCTTCTCAATATACAACCCACAATGTACCATAACATCAGTGTGTCAAAAGTGCTAGCATCGTAAATATCAAGTTAAAGTGGTCGCATTGTATATACGTTACGGTCGCATCCCTTGAGGAGGTTTTCAATACCCAGATACATTTGTATTCTATGGCTGGCCTGCAGTACACCGTTCTAACGGACCTGAAGTGGAGCCACTGTCTCATTTTGGGGTGTGAAATTTGTAGTCCCTGTGTGTCTCTATTTGGACATGAATTAAAACAAAGACTGGTCTAAAATAATAATTATGTCTGCTTCAACATTATGGCACAATGTCAAAGCTCTGCTTGTGTTTAAAGGACAATAAATTCCAACCCATAGGCTATAACAATCCTAAATAGATACCATTTACCTTTACCCATGCACTAATGGCCTCATTTTTGAATGGTGCAGCCAACCACTCCTATAGACAGCTATGTGTGTCCCTGGGTCCCTGGCTGGCTGGCTGTGTCCGAGCACGAAAATAGCGTTTGGTTGGTTTTCACCACCAAGTGTCACTGTTGCGCAGCCTAACACACCCATACATATTAACTGTATGATGATTTCGGGTGTGACAGTACAGTACAGTACAGTACAGTACAGTACAGTACAGTACAGTACAGTACAGTACAGTACAGTACAGTACAGTACAGTAGTGGGACCCCCACACGGGCCGGTACCCTGGGCGCGTTCCTGTGAGTCTGGAACTTCCGGGGACCCTCCGGGGACCCCCACACGGAGTTGCACCACACACTTCACACGGGTGTGATTTTTAGATTTAAATTTAGTTTTTACATTTTCTCCATGGCCCTTACAATGTCACAGAACTGCGTGTTAAAAGTTTGCAAATCAATCTTTTATCCACAGACTATTTTTGGCTAGATTTTTTCAAATCAATTAAATTGCATTAATGCCAATACGCAATGATAACCTAACTTCATACAGATAAGGGCACAATAACTTTTGATTACCTCTTTTTCTCAAGCAAGTTTCAAGTCTCTGCAAGTCAACTTCATACCATACTGACATTAATGGAATCCAGTGGCTTCCACGAACGTCAAACTACTGTAGACTTTGTGGTAATGTCAAGTAATCCATTAGTCACATTAAATGGGCCAGTGGTGGAAATAACTAAATACATTTACTTAAGTACTGTACTTAACAATTTTGAGGTATTTGTACTTTACTGGTGTATTTCCAATTTCCAATACTTTTACTTCTACTCCACTACATCTCAGAGGCAAATATTGTACTTTTACTCCATTACATTTATTTGAAAACATTTGTTACTTTGATTATTATTACAAAAAGCCCTATATACGTTTCGGCCATTTGAAAATAGTCGATCTACAAGTAGATCTGCTATTTTCAAACTATTTTAATACATTTGAAATTTTGAAACGAGACATTCTGCACAATGAGTACTTTTACTTGTGGTACTTTAAGTACATTTTGATGCTGCTACTATTGTACTTTTACTCAAGTACATTTTTAATTCCAGACTTTTCCTTGCAACAGAGTATTTCTATATTGCAGCATTGATACTTTTACTTATGTCAAATTTGTCAGTACTTTTTCCACCACTGAAATGGGCTATACGTGCCTTACAATTTACAATTTAGGCATTTAGCAGACGCTCTTAATCCAGAGCGACTTACATTAAGCATGGCATACATCACATATATAAAAGTTATCATGAATCATGCGTAAACTAAGAACGTAACAGTGGAGTATCTATGTAAACTATACATACTATACTATATAATATATTATACATGTGTACTATAAAGTGCTATGACTACATAAAGTGCAATTCTAGAGCTGTCTACGTAACAAGCTATAAGTCTGTTTAAAATACTATCTAAGTCTACATAATGTGCTATCTAAGGGCCATACCACTGGTATGGTTGTCATTTGCACATAGGTGAAATTGTGCTATGCACGTGACATACCTATCCCAGTGGCAAAGTACAAGAAGAAGGGACTTTCCACCATTTAAGGAAAGGTTTACCCTGTAGTTTTCAACCTCTGGCCTAGGTTAAGATTTCTGTCTCACACACACACACACACACACACACACACACACACACACACACACACACACACACAGTGTCACAAATCAAAAGTAGATTTTTCTGAACCGTTAATCGGTTTAGGGCACATCAAAGAGATGTGATTTTGGCTGCGCCGCTGTGGCTTCTGTCCAAAACAGAAACAGGAGACCTCTGGCCATCGTGCTGAAAAGAACCCATTCAATGATAGATATTGGCTCATAACGCCGACGGGCAAATCTAATTCTCCCGCTGCACACAAAAGCACGTCCTCGTGCATCAACGATCAGCCTGCAAGCAAAAAATAACCTGTGGTGTCCAGGGGGGGGGAAGACGCAGCACTATATTAATGCTTATACTCTCCATTGATCTACGAGGACTCCTTAATCTTCGAGGCAGCTCCCTTGTTATTTCATAATGTGATATACCAAGCATCAATATCACAGCTAAAGACCTATATTTCTACTCACGCTGATTCACGGCGCTGTCATCTGTCTCGTTATCGATTCGCGAGAGCAGTAAACATATCTTCAATATGTGGTCTTGTCACACCTCGCAGACAAACAAAAACGTCAAGCCCAAGTCCTGCAGGTTATCAGGCATATTAATGCTATAACAATAATCGACAGGGGAGTGGGACGTAATGTTCCCTGCCAGAGGAGGGGGCAAAAAACATTCAAACACTTAACATTGCAGCATGTCATCCATGAGGGTATAATAGCTCTCTAACCACAATATAGTGGTGGGGGAGGAAAAGTACAGACCACTACAAACATGCATGAGAATAGCTTATTGCTCACCAAAGTCTCAAACCCCAAATACTGGGCAATAATCTTATGAATGGATGTTATGATTCATCTTGTCTTCTGGGAAAGGAGAAGTGAAAATACATACAGTAAAATGAGTCAGAAGCATTCAAGCATGGCTTTGGCAGCGTACCACACACACACACACACACACGTCCATATGACTAAACAGCCCTTTAAGTCTGATGAGCCTCCTCTGCATTTCCTGTAGCGATGCAACCAGCTATAAAGGTGATTTTGGAAAGTATAACTTATTGGAAAATGAAGTATGAACATGTTGGGCGGTAGACAACTATAGTGGTTGGTGTTGTGGCTGTGGATTCCTGTGAAGTGAGATCACAAGGCCACATGGCTGGCGCTTGTAGCCCAGACAGTAGGAAGTGAAAGTGCTACCGCTGCCACAACACGGGGCAGATCTCCAGCACACTTTTTTTTTTTACACCAAAGTCTCGCAGCCTCACTTCGTGTTTAACCGTCTTGTATTACAACAAAGGACAGGAAGGGGAACCGCTCATGAAACTTCGATGACAGCTGACAATCTGATGACAATTATAGGAGAGTCTACAGTAGGTAATGGCCGAGCTCCAGAGACCATGGGCTAATATTTAACAACATAAAAGAAAAATAAAGTCTGCACAGTGGTTAGAAATGCTCTGCTGTGTTTTATTGTGCACTCAACGGTTTCGATCAACAGATCTTCATCAGGAATGTCTTTTATGTTTCTTTTATGTTGAACTTCTGTTGGTCTTCCTGCACCTGGGAACTAACGTGTATCTTTTCATGCTGATATTTGACTTTCGAAAATGTGGCTGTGGCTAAAATATACCTTTAGTGTGTCCAGATGATGTTGACAACAACATTTGATAAGTAAGGACAAGCTACTCTCTCCAAGAACAATACAACAGCCACTTGTTCCCATGATGTGGGACCCCAGGAAGACTAGAGGCACATCCTTCTAATGTGGATCCTTCAATAAACGTAAACATAAATGACTGAGCTGAGGACAATCATTTCAAAAGCGCACTATGGGCGATTTATGCATTGATTTCTGAACTATGTACTGACAATTAACATAGTAGCCTGTCACCACTGCATTGAAATAATAAGGATGATAATAAATGCAATTGGAATTGACTAGATACAAGCAACTGTGCATATCATTCTGAGAATAGTTAAACCATGCATGCACCCGCTTTCTAAATATCACCCTCTTCACTTCAGGGCCCCCTGGTATAAGGAAATTAAATTACATGAAAGCAACCATCAGAAAGTTGATAAATGTGACTTTATTCTATACCTACCTTGCACCCATCTTACTGTAATGGTAACATGGTGGATTGGTGGTGAATTAACTGTTACATTAGGGTATGTTTTTCTGCAGTTTAATGAGGTATGCCTCGGATGAGTTTTGGAAAAAGGTACTGGTTATTTAGTTGGATTTGATGTCCCCTTTGAGGCTTGCATCAAGGGAATACAATAAAGGAAAACCTCTTCTGAGGTTCCAGAAAGACAGCAGCAGATGCTGGCGTGAAAAAAATTAAATAAAAGGGATAGGTATTTTTGTGCAATAAAGAAAGCTATAAAAACAGTTTCACACTGAGATAGTTGCTCTAAATGAAATACCTGGAGATTGCATGTAGCTTTGCTTTTGCGGGGGCATTCAATTTTAATTAGCGTTTTGGAGACATCTTTTATCAGGCTGTCACTAACATCCTCTCTTTCAGGGGACATGCTCTCTCTGTCTCTCTCTCTCTCTCTCTCTGTCTGTCTCTCTTTCTCTCCATTTGTGTCAGCTTTCACTAAGTCGTTCTTCTAAAAAGGTCAAATGCTCTAATGTGAATATGCTGCCACAATTGTTGATAGAAATGTATTAAATTGTACGACAATTTGTCTAATATCAAGGTTATAAAGAAAAACCTAAAAACAATGAATTAGTATGGGGGAAAAAAGGAAAAAGAAAACATCCCATTTCATTTTGGAGAAAAAACATTATGGCTACTATCTTAATTGCATTTTCTGTAGGGCAAGGGTGATAATTAATTTTGCTCAAGGAGACAAGGATACACACATAACCATGCAAATACAGAGATGCTTAATGGCGTTCCTGTTCATGCCTTCAGTCCATAACAACTGTTTAAATCCTTTTTTGTGGACATTTTAAGAAACGTGAAAACATAATTCTGTTTTTTCCTTTTTTGTGTGTGAGGCAAATAGTTTAATTTGACCTTTAACTTTGGTGTTTTAACTAAGCATTATGTTATACTTTAGCTATTGAAAAATACCAGATCTACAAGCTCATAGCGCGCCACCGAGTGGCGCGCTACGAGCTTGTAGGTCTGCTATTTTTGAAAAATCGTGAAAATGTGGCACAAATCTTTGAATATAATATTCTTTCAGACGACTTTTTATTTATTTCGACGTCAGGCCTAAATGGGTTAACTATATATCACTCAGTAAGGTAGTAGAAGTATAACACAAAGAAGAGAGTATAACTATACCCCATATGTTTAAGTTTTTTCTTTTGTTGTTTTTTTTAAGATAAAAAAGCGTATCCTCAGTGTTAAGTTGAAGGTGGTGAGTGATATTTGTTTGATGAAATAAGTGCTGAGTAGCTCTATATTCCAATCGAAATCATTGCTACAAAGCGTTTGTTCAGTAACAAGGCTTCTGCCGTCTCTGCAGCTCTTTAGTCAACAGAAATTACACTTTCAGGTCTGGATACCAATTATCCCGTCAGGACAGCA
Organism: Electrona antarctica; assembly: GCF_951216825.1. Classification (NCBI taxonomy): domain Eukaryota; kingdom Metazoa; phylum Chordata; class Actinopteri; order Myctophiformes; family Myctophidae; genus Electrona; species Electrona antarctica. Next base: position 43,473,469 of record NC_136811.1, read on the forward strand.
CACTCATACAGCAGGGGTGGGCAACTTGACGATGGGAGAGGCGAGAGGGCCACTATTATTTCCACACTCACTCCAGAGGGCCACACTGCATATTATACTCGTAGCAAAACATAGCCGATCTACAAGCTCAAAATGCGTCGCACTGCGACACGTTTTGAGCTTGTAGATCAGCTATTTTTTGCTATATTTGAATTGAAATCCTGAATTATTTTTGCTATTTTTGAATTGGAATCCTGAAAAGTTAATTTCAAATGCATTTAGTTATAGTTATATTAACTTTATGAACTAAATACAAATACATTGGACATAAAAAAGACAATAACAATAACTAGTCATTTAGCTACTAATATACACTGAAGTAATTAAAGCGGGTCATGTTTGCATGTTTGGAATTGTAACAGCTGAAATCAATAATATATCAGTATTCTGATACATGCATATGCATTAAGTGATGGTGGGGGCCGCATGTGGCCCCCGGGCCGCCAGTTGCCCATGTATGTCATACACTTACAGGATACAGGATAAACAAGAGAAATTGGAAGTGATGAAATCAAAGAAATTAGCAAACAAATTTGTAATTTTATGGTGATAAAATTAAAATTACCAGTACCTCTTTACTGATTGGATTAAATTGGTGCCCCACCTGAAGATTTAGGGCGCGTTCGGAAATAATAGCGCACTGAGCGCACTGTGCAATGCAAACTAATAGGCCAGTGCGCTCCGGTGCCCATTACTGAACAAACACCCTTCTTTAAAACCCAAAAATATCACTTACACCACCTTTTACTCTGAGAGCGTTCCAATTGTGCACTCTCAAGTCTCGAGATTTTCTTATTTCTTATTTTCTTTCCTTCCCTATCTGTGTGCAGTGCAGTCCCCCCCAACCCCCCCCCCCCCCCCCCCCCATGTCTCCCTCTCTTCATCCCTGGCTCTCTTCCATTGTTAGTCACCAGGTTTATTGGCTGGAGCAGCTGTGCTGTACTGGACATCATCTGAAACTACACGCGACAGGATGCAATAAGCTGGAGGATAGCAGCAATCTGAGGAAAGTTCCCCATTCACCGGGGCTCCCTAACTCTCTGTCTTCTTATCCTGAGCGAGAAAATAAAAAAATCAATAAGGCGGGGGCTCACAGGGCTTGATAAAAGCGCTGGACAGGGAGAGAGCGGCAACGCGGGATATAGTGAATTAAAGTGATCAAAATTTTCCAGTCGACTCAGCCCCAGAGAGCCTACATAAACTAACAAGCCTGTCTCCGCAACTGCCTGTCATCATCGCCCTGCACCGACTATCTCTGTCCCCCCAGCTTCACTTCACTCATACACAGTTCAAATCCAAAGTGTTCCTCTAACTCAGAGAGTTTAAGAATAGACCCCTATCACGGTACATTGTTTTACTTTGGGGTAGCTCTGCCTCTTTGCTATTTTCTTCTTTTTACGTTTATCTTATTCTGCTGCAGCAACATTAAAATGTATAAATACATTTGATGCAAAATTCTACACACCCCAAAGTGTGCATGCATGCACACAGTCAGTCTCTCTCTCTCTCTCACGCACTCACGCACGCACGTGCACATGCACACTGCACAAGCAGATACACATGCATTGCAAATACACAGACTCGCCGCAATCGACTATCAGTTTTCAGGAGAGTGGTAGGTGTGAGAGAGCACAGGGAGATAGAAGGCAGCTATATAACCTGGACTCCTCCATGACAGCAGCTGATTTCTCTGACCTATAGACAGACCCCCTTTCCTGATGGAGAAGGAGCACATGGCTTTTATAGCATTTTGATCTTAACCACGAGCATGGAGTCATTCAATCTTGTGTGGGGAAACAGTAATGCAGATTACTCATCAGTAACAACTTCCTACAATTTGGTCAAAATCAAAGTAGATGTACCGCAGTGTTTCTCTGCAACCTGAGAGCCGGGCCCCACTGGTGGTAAATGGTGCATTTACCGTATATACTGTAGTGCCTTTATCCAAGGCACTTTACATAGATTGTGCATTACATTACAATTTAGGCATTTAGCAGACGCTCTTAATCCAGAGAGACTTACATTCACCCATTCACACACACATTCATACACCGATGGCAGCGGAAACCATGCAAGGCAAATTAGGGGTTCAGTGTCTTGCTCAAGTACACTTCGACACTAACTCTGGGGGAGCCCGGGTTCGAGCTGGCAACCTTGCGGTTACCATCCAGCCACTCTACCCCTGAGCCACCGCCGCCCCTGGTGAAGGATACTGCAAGTGGCACCCCAAATAATTGGAAAAACATTTATATTTGAATGATAATATAACATTAATATTACAAATTAATGATATAAAAAACAAGTGTCATGAGTCATGATTTTTTTTTCTCTCTGTAAAATCTGGAAAATTACCGCTTAACACAGGAGCCGAAATGGCTGCCGGCAGATGGGTGGGTCGCGAACACTTTCAAGATTTTCAAATGGGCCCTGAACCAGAAAAGGTTACATGCAGTTGCAGTAGCAAAATATATATCTTTTGAGTTGATTTGTTTTTTATAGAAAACTCTATACACTGTGAACACTAGGGGAGGCTACCACAACCAGATGGCTCCAGAGTATGGAGTATACTTCTGAGCTGTCCTTGAGCAAGGCACTCAACTGGTGGTGGGCTCTATACAGTAAGAGATAAGAAGTGTGCTTACTGCTTGCATATGTGCGTGCGCGAGTGCGTTTTATTGTGCAATTTATTTAGGGAAGATTTATTGTTCATGTGTGTGCGTACGTGTGAATGCATGCATGTGCTTGGGGGTTTCCAGGGGTCTTTGAGAGGGTTCCAGGGACCCCCGGGGGTCTTTGAGGGTGTTCCAGGGGGTCTCCAGATTTTTTTTTTATCTGCATCAAAATCAGTTTAACCACTTAACCCTATTTTTAGGATTTAAAAAAATTGCTTACAAATCAAAACTACAAATGATTTTTAACAAATCATCTCATAGGGTCTCTCTACACACTACTCTCCCTAACCACTCTCTTCAGATGGGGGCCCATGGCCTAATACATATTCATTTAGGGGTGCTTGATATTAAGAGGTTTCAGAACCTCTCAGAACATACTGTACACACTAATTCAATTACTGTAATGCAGGCAGTAGCTGACTCACCCTGCTAGCAGAGCTATTCCAACCCCAAACAGCGCCCCATGGCACCTCATCCCCCCAACAGTAAGTAGGGATTATTTGGGATTGGCCAATCAACCTCAGTTTCATGGTGAGCAAGATTTACCACTGAGCTGATATGCCTGCTCAACATCAATAATTGCTATTTGCTGTTTCCCGTAGGGCACTGTGGTTTTCAAACTTTCTGTGCCCAAGGCACACAAATGGGCAAGTCAAATCCTCAAGGCACACCTGCATTCATACTAGTGAAGATAGCCGATCTAAAAGCTTACTCACAGCGTGTGCAGTAGATCTGCTATGTTAGCTATACATAATTATCCCTATGGCAGTTTGACACCCGTCTAGGAATCCCCAAATAAATCCTCCCCTGAATGGAAACAAAATCTGAATGACCGTATGTGTTCATGTGCGTGCTGCGCGCGTGCGTGTGTTGGTCAGGGGTCAGTCCGTTTAGACGAGGAAACACCACCACTGCGGGCTTGCACTTGCTGTACGTGGCCTAATATCCTGTTGACCTGCATGGCTGAGGCAGCAGACAGAACAGCCTGCAGCCACTGTGCTCTGCTTATAAGCACAGACCTCAGATCAGTTGACCTGGCTGAGGCAGCAGACAGAACAGCCTGCAGCCACTGTGCTCTGCTTAGACCTCAGATCAGCCACTACGCTCTGCTTATAAGCACAGACCTCAGATCAGATCATTCCGTTCCAGGGACAGGACAGGAGTTCCCTCTGCCTCTAACACCTCTTATTGTCCTTTTCAAATAGTGCTTACTGAAAAGAAAATATATAATGGAATATTGACGTCGACGACGATGATGATGATGATGTTGATGTTCTATAACGACATGCTTGCAACACTTACAGAGGTCATCAAATGATTTTGTTTCTAATGATCAGAACTCTCATCCAATAGAGATAGATAATTTGTATTTATACATTTATTTTGTATCTAAGTTTTTATCTACTTTATCTCTATAAACAAAATAATTCTGTCACTGGTGATGAGTGGTGAAAAGAGGAATTAAGAAACAAGCAGTTGGCATGCGGCCCTGTTTTCAAGGGTGATTTAACAGTTAAAACCTCAACAAAAGATTACAGTATGGAGCAGCACAATCGCGTGCATATATACCCAGGATGCAGGGTCTTAAATGCATCACTCCACAACTATTTCCTTAAGTGTTTCTGTCAGAGTCATGCAATCGTAAATTAATGGCGGGGTCTTACTGTACACGGCGAGCTTGTTCGGGAAATCAGCCGTAATCAACGTTAACCCTTCCTCTAATGAATCTGCTGTACATGTAAGAAAACTTAAATGGTAACAGAGAGTGCAAGGCCTGGTTGGTCCTCTATAGCTAAGGCTGAGAAGAGTTGGGTGCATGTATATAGAAGTGTAGGTCAAATGTAAAGATAGTCTAAAATAGAACATTTTGTTATCGCAATGTTATTTAGGACATAATGCATATTAGCTCCATTTTCAAAATAACTTCACGGGTCTATTTAGTTCCATTTTATGTTGCAGGTTTTTGATTAGCATTTTTGCTTTATTTCCGATCGTGACAGTGAGAGGAAAGGTGGGAAAGGGATGGATATGCAGCATCAAGCCTCAGGTAGGGCTGGGAGAAATGGCTTCAAATTATTATTTCAAACTTTTTTGCCTCGATCGTGATTCATGAATGATGAATTTAAAGACAATTGTGAAAGATCAGCTTTTTTCACTATTTGTGTAAGCCACCGTCACCGCAATGAATACTATACTACTATAGGTTAATGGTTCTAAATATCAGTTTTGATATGTTGTCGGTTGATTGGCCAGCCCTGGCGGGAAGCCATCGGAGTACTCCTGCATGACCCCTGACCTCTGGCTCCATTTACACACACAGTTGAATGAACACTGATTTTATTGTGTTTATGTGTGCATGGATAGCAGCGGGTGCTTCATGCCTCTCACATTGAGGAATACACTCACAAACACACACACACACACACACACACACACACACACACACACACACACACACTTAATCACAGCAAAGCAACTGACTGATCAATGACAGATATGAAGAACAACACTGGAATACTAACAGCTTTACATTCTTGTTTCGTTCTTTTTTTATCAGTTTCTTTATTTTGCCCCAGTTTCATCAGAGATTATATTTGTCTCCGCGCTAACCGGCTCCGGGCCCCGGCGAGGTATTAATTAAAATCTAAATACTAAATATTGATTGATACCTTATCAGCGCATAGCAGTTGGTCCGCGGGCTATTGATCCAGCCTGTGATTTATTATCATATTTAACAAAAATCATTTTGTGTGATTATACGAGGTAATGGATTCTTAGCGAGGGCTGTAATTCTTTTTTGTATTGCGTTTGTTATGTAGAAGGTGGAGCAGATTTCTCAATCGCAGCTGGAGATCACCGATATCCTTGGTTACCTCAACCCCCACCCCCCCTCCTCTCTCTCTCTCTCTCTTCCTCAGCCCAGGCCTGCCAGGGCAGGGACCAACGCTTTGCGAGGGAAAGATCCCCGGCAGTGTCATTGGGAATAATGGGTATTGGGATTACCTCTTTAATCACAACAAAGATTAACAGATGGTATGAGAACAGTTATTAGCAAACATCTTGCACTCATCAAATCAATAAGATGATTTGTAATCAGGCTGTCGGTGCGAGTGAAAAGGGAGCCGGGGCCCGCTCCCACTGAAAGATCCTGGCAATCAGAGGCTACTGTGTAGCAATTACCTCTCAACAAAATAGGTGCTCTTCCTCGCATGCCTGGCAGGCCTCCAAAACACAGGGCAGACAGATAGCGACATAGGGCATTAACACGGCTAAACACAAAACACTGCATGGGTAACCTTGTACTTGATTATATCCTCTGGTCGGGTTACTTCAACATTTCATTACCCTTTGTGAATTTAATTTTCGACTGTGGCATTGCATGTTTAGGTTTTTTTTTCTTTCTTTCTTTCTTTCTTTTTTTTTTTTTTAAACAGCAACACATAATTGTTCACATGCGCTCACTCTCAACACTATGCCACAAAGGTTCTGCGCATGTCATTGGTAGGTTTACCGTAAATAAGTCACAGTGGGGACTGGGGAGGAAGTGCCCAGATAGTACACAGGAAAAATCCAGGGGATTCGTTTAACTGCGAGAGTGTAATGCTGGTCAGTTTTGGGGCTCTCGTCGTTAAATCAACACTCAGAATTTCCCTGTGTGTATGTAGGGTTGCTAAGGGCTAGAAAGGAAAGGATTCACTATGCAAATGTTTCTCCAGAGAGAGAGAGAGAGAGAGAGAGAGAGAGAGAGAGACTGAGGGAAGGAGGGAGCGATGGAGAGAGAGAGGGAGAGAGAGGGGCTCAGGGGCAGACAGTAGACACTGACAGACTGTGGAGCTGGTATCCCATCCAACAAGTCCAGGAACATGAAATCTCCTTACAAAGCTGGCTCTCACCCACGGCGACAGGGGCCTTAGTTTGTTCAATTTCAATAAGCCTTGTGATTCATATACATCATATTGTTCTACCACAATCTCCCTTTGTCTCTCCCTTTATCATGGTAATGCTTTGTCCTGGTTGTTAGTGTACACATGGGTATGCGTGCGCGCGCAAACACACACACACACACACACACACACACACACACACACACACACACACACACACACACACACACACACACACACACACACACACACACACACACACACACACAGAGAGAGAGAGAGAAACAGACATTCTCTAAAAATATGCAAACAGATCCATTTCTTGTTTTTCAATAGGAATGGTTTTGTTACTTTATCTTTTGTTCCATATAGGCCTACTTGTTAATAATTAAGTCACATCTCTCGTCTCTTCTGCAACGTATACTGTCCCTCATTTCGAATCATATCTTGAATCACAAGACGACTACAAACCTGCAAAATGTGTCCATGTGTCCAACACAAATTCAACTTCATATTTTCTCACTTACTCACTTTATTTAAGAAAAAAGGGAAAAATGCATATATTTTTTTTCCTTCAATTTAAGAATATATAATCATTTATTTTCTATTTGGATTGCTGTTAAAAAATACAGTGTTTGAGCTAACAATGAGCTAACAGTAGGATTGCTGTTCACAGAGTTAATGGTTAATTTAAACCCGAGACATAACATGAGCATTAACATGTTAATGTCCAGGGCTGTCCTGGAGCTTTTCAATACAAGACTCATGCAGAGGGTGTTTGGGCTGAAAGCCACCTCTGTAGTTGCGATTGCAGGGTCAAAACGCCATGGCTGAGGTAAACTAGATAAGGTCACGTGGATGGAGAGGAATCGCACTATTTTCCACTTGAACTGAATGGTGAATTCATTAAAGCTCAACTACGTATGCCTACAGCATCTATGAGAAAACAATCCGTCTTTATCTCCTCTCTCTTTGACTTTTCCAGGGCACATTTGCACACGTGTGCCGGGTGCCCACTACTACATTCATAGACACACACACGCACACACACACACACATGTGTGCGTGCATGCCTCACACACACACGTGTGTGTGTGCATGCCTACACAAGCACGCGCACAGTACACACATAGACAAGTACATGCATTGTTATTTATGTAAAAAGGACTTACAAAAAAACAACTTGATTTCAATTTACAATTCAGCAGATGTGAATGATGACATTCAATTCCAAAACACGTACAACGGCAAATCATTATCCTCCTCCCTTCCTACCCCTAAACACTCTCTCTCTCTCTCTCTCACAAGCAAGCACGCGCGCACGCACACACACACACACACACACACACACACACACACACACACACACACACACACACACACACACACACACACACACACACACACACACACACACATATACACACGCCTACACTGTCAGGAAAAAAGGAGTGCTGTTCAGATATGCACTTACCAGGATTAAGCAAGGCAAATGGTGCCAAAACAATGACAGTACCAGGTAACTGATGCTGTTTAAAAATTCAAAGGCCTCTATTGAACAGACAATGTGGCACACATATCACTGTCCCCCAATGGTCTGGTTGCTCTCAGGCATAGTCTCTCTCACTCTCTCTCTCTCTCGCTCTCTCTCTCTCTGCCTATCATGAATGCTAGATCACCATGCAAATACAGTTAACTGGCCCACAGTTAAACAGGCAGGAGAACAAGATTGCTGCATGTCCATCGAGAGCAGATTCATGGATATGAAACATTTCAATATAGCTTTCATACGGTCCACTCTGTCTCACACACACACACACGCGCGTGCAGGCACGCGCACATGCACGCGCGCACACACACACACACACACACACACACACACACACGCGTGCGTGCGCGCAACTATACAATCACATAACCACAGACGGAGGAGACACATAAGTGCGTGCGCACACAGCGTCACTTGTCGAGAGGTTAATATCGTTCCAAGGTCAAGCCTGACAAGGAATTTCAATGAGATTAAGTGTCATCAGCGTGGCTTCAGCCCTTTTTGTGCTCATTGTTGGAGCTATAGAGCCACAGATGACCACACAGTGCCAGAACCAGCTCCCCTGCTGCCCACTCTGGACTGAGGCTCCACATGAGCATTGGTGGACCAGTAACAAAGTACATGTAAAGTACCTGAGTACTGTGCATAACGTGTCTGTCAGAAACCTGCTATGCCCGAAAGTTAATAACTTCCACTCCACTACATTTCAAAGGCAAATTATTGTAGGCTACTTTTGACTCCACTACATTAATAGTATGAACCACTTAATCCGTATTTAAAATGTAGCTAATATAGCAGATCTTTAAGCTCACAACACAACAAAGTGACGGGCTGTGAGCTTGCTATTTTTCTGGAAAATATTTGATATTTTTCCCCCTCATGTTTAAATTTCAATATAGCAATACATTAATATTAACAATAAAATGTAACTTTATTATTAGTACTTTGGAATATGTATACTTTTTTTAAGCATGAAGTACTTCAGCAACTTTCACTTGCAGCTGAGAAATATTTGACCAGGAGTATATATATATACTAGTATGGGTTGAGTACTTTGCCCACCCCTGCATATGAGCTGTGGTTCTGGTTCTGCCGGGCCTGACGGGACATGACACATGCATCAAAATGCACCACTGTGCTTTACTGAGACATCCTATACAAACTGGCCAAGAACACATGCGACATGAAATAAAACTTGCATTCCCTGTAAAGCCCTGTGTGCCGCACAAACACATGCACATATGCTCTTTGCACGCGCGCACACACACACACACACACACACACACACACACACACACACACACACACACACACACACACACACACACAACATGCTATTGTTAATTGACTGTATATCTCTTATTCGTCTATCAAGGTATCTCGTGTCATATGTATATAATACATGATCATGGTGCATCCCTTTCCCATGACAGAGTACTGTCACATGACAGGCACATCATCCCAATATGTTTTGCTTGTAGGCCTGATCTAACCGAGGTCTCATCAATGTGTCAGCTCCCATTTGGGTCTCTGCATTTCACACTGAATTTGACACATAGTCCTTTACTGGGAGCAATGAGCATTTTGTCGTCCCCTCTAGAGTGCCGACTCACTGTCAAATTACACCCCGGCTACTAATTTAATTACAGTAGCAGATTAAATTGGTTGATTCAATTTATTTCAATTAGGCTTGATTGGGCCAGTCAGATCAAATTTGACTCATCTCAGGTACTAGCCGTCTATCACTTGATATCGGCTTGCCTGTTTTGAGTCAAACTGAGCTGGTATCAAATGCTCTAGGATCGGATCATTTTAAGGCTCAATTTGCAATAACATTTTGTGGAAAAGAGTAAAGACATGCAGGTACAGATGTAAATCCAGCACTTTGAGACTAAACAGTCCCCACTTGCAATACAAGATCACACACAGCTGCATGGCTGTTGAGTCCCAGCTATACAAGGGCCATTACTTATGCATGCTAGTATCCACAATCATGCACCACACAGGTGTGTGTGTGTGTGTGTGTGTGTGTGTGTGTGTGTGTGTGTGTGTGTGTGTGTGTGTGTGTGTGTGTGTGTGTGTGTGTGTGTGTGTGTGTGTGTGTGTGTGTGTGTGTGCGTGTCATTACTTATGCATGCTAGTATCCACAATCATGCACCACACAGGTGTGTGTGTGTGTGTGTGTGTGTGTGTGTGTGTGTGCGCGTGCATGTGTGCCTGCAACATGTCCAACAAAAGCAAAGGACATTTCACAAAATTATCCACAAATAAAAACAATTATGATATCCTTTCTGATTATTCCACTTATAGGCCTACTAATATTTACTATTTAGGCTATGATTCTTTCTTTTTTCTTCTTCTTCTTTTTAACACATGACCAACATTTTCAGCATGAAATCTAAATTGGCTTTTTCATCATCTGCAACACGCACATCTCATCTAAGTAGCACGTGCGTCATCATACTGTTCCGAAAAAGAAAAGAAGAAGGGAGAAGGGAAAAAAACAAAACGCTCTCATATGCCTCGTCCCTGATTGGTGCAGATGAAAGTCTGAGCATCATGTCATAGGCTGCTACAGTAACCTATGGTCGAAATACATCCCAACACTAGTTGCGGCAAGTGGCAACGCAAAGTCTGTGATAGGCTGCCGACACAGAGGATGACTTGAGCAGGCTTTGCGACGAACGTCCTACAATCCTCGCATTTCCCCCCCGCCTTTGCCTTGTGATTAATGTCCGCAAATCATTCTACAAATCAAAGACATCAGTAATCATTAGCTTGTCACTGTCAGCCCCGTGCGTCTGTATAATGACACAGTGCCAAAAAAACTGGATCATTTACCTCTCAGCTCCGTTCTCACCGGCCGGCCTCCCTTCATGGTATCCCGGTAATGATAGCCCGGTACATTAGAGCGAGCGCGTAGGAAGGAACCAGCGCCAGGCTGAGGCTGGGACAGATGGAAGTTGGTGTGTGAAAAAAAAAAAAAAAAAAAAGTCAGCCGGTGTGGACTTTATGATAGAGATTAGAGGGTAGAAGTAGCCTTTTTCTTACCTTGCGATACAAATCCAGAGGGTGAATGGATAAAACGGTTGTTTGGGGGTGATGATTACACGTTTCCCGTTTCCCTCCCTCCTCTTCCAACACAGCTCTCGCCCTCAATGAATGGAGAGAGTGCCCCGTTAATAGCCTATAGGCTACAGCTATGCAGCAAACATTTTCCCACAGCCTGTTTCCAAACCTTCTAACATATTGTCGCAAGCTGAACGTGGCGTTATAGAAGCCCTGTTTTAATTGATGCATAAAGCCTAAAAAATGAAATATTAATTATTATATTTATTTCATGTAATAGGCTACAATAAACCATAATGAGCTTAATAGTGCATTGTTCAGCATTTTGAATGCTGGAGCAAATAAAGTCCAGAGTCCAGAGCATGCAACACGCCGGTAAAATCCTGAGTTTTACACTCACTCTTGGATAAATGTATAACCCAGGATTTGACAGTGTGGGGGCAGGGTTGCAGATAAGGATAAATAAATCAGATATACAGCCCAAAATCACACAGGAGCAGGATCGCATGCATGCGACGCCAGCGAACGCCCACCCGTCAATCAGCTTTCTCCCACCACCAAATTAATTATTTGCCCATTTATAAAAGCTTGGGATTTGACCACTCAAATGGCGACTTTTGTGACCACGCATGTCCGTGTGTGTGTGCGCGCGGCACTGCGCGCGTGTCCGCGTGGCCCCACAGGATTAAATGGCATTTTGTCTCCTTTCCTTTCCGTTCCTTTCATCATCAGCAAAATAAAGATTACAGAGGAGATTGTAAAAGCTCTCTTTTAGAGGCAGCGAGGGGATCCTCATTCCTCTGCCTTTGTGATGATATTGATGATGATGATGGCCAAGTGGACAGTTTGATTTTTGTGTGGCGAGCTAGTTATAAAGAATCAATATTATATCAAGGGGGTAACTTTCGTGATAAAGGACTTCAGCCACTCCGGCTATTCATCATAAGTCTGTAGCAAGCAGATAGGTCAAAAGAAATTATATTGCTCTAAAGAGTCTGTCTTCTTATCTCTCTGTACCAGGGGGAGTGGAGGACACGCCGATCGATACAGTGGCTGCTGCGGTATACTCCCTGCAATTATCAATAGCTGATTTTGTCTTCCTGCAGCTATAGGGCTGCATCTATTAATACCAGATAATAACACTCTTTTCGACATATAACTTCTGCTGGGGGGGGATGATGGAAAGGAGAAGAAAGTTTGTAGGATGATGACCTTTGTTGTCAAGAAAAATGTCTCGCAAAGAGTGGACACAGGGGAGTATATATAGACATATAGGCTACCAAAGCGCGCGCACGCGCACGCACGCACACACACACACACACACTCACACGCCGCTGTTGCGGAAGGGAGCAATCAATCATGATTGCATGGCTATTCGGTGTTATGATCTTTTATATGATTTTAATATGCAAGTTAAAGCTTTTTTGGCGACATATCCGGGCCTAACTGCACAAATAGACCTACATTAGTACAACAGAATAAAGGCCTGTTGAAGGCCAAGATTGTCAGCCATGTTTGCAATATGTCGAAATGAGAAATATGAGCTCATTTATAAGCATGCAATTATAGCCTGGAATTGTGGTATAGGTGTTTATATAAAATATCAGGAATTATATAATGACACAATGTCACCACTGTGCAACATAAATGTATAGGGTGTAAGGACAGGATATACACAAACTAGATTTATATAAATAAGATTTTAAAATGAGAGCAGCGTAAACTCAAAATGATTAGGCTATGTATATTTCGCCTATTTCGCTGCAGATGTGTGAACATTCCCCCCATGAATTCCTACACGCTGCCCAGCAACCTGCAATTCCCTGCAACCTGCATATAGTATTGCAAGGACAACAAGAGGCAAAATAAAAATAAATAAATGCTTATCTTACGCAATTTCTTGCGTAATACAAATTTATCAAAACGGCGATGCAATATAGCTTATAACAGGCTAAAATAATATTGCGTTTTATTACATGCATGTTTAATTTATGTAATAATTATTTATGTAGTAATTATCACTGCATTATTACCCAATGCTTAGCGCTAGACTATAGGCCTATAAGACGACTGGACTATAAGTGTTTTATAAACCGTCGAGTAAGTTGCCATGAATATTGCTTATACTAAAAGGCTAAACTGTTTTCCTATTCGCAATTTAAAAAAAATACATGAAAACTAAAATAATAGGCCTATAGCTATAGGATGCGCCCGTGAGTTTAATCTCCCTTAGCCATATGATCTGGTCTGGTCGGATGAGTGACTGAGTTGTCACTCGGATATGATCTGCTATGACAGAACATCATCTGGGTGCTCATATAGTCTACATGGCACTGAACAGTTACAGTGTGGTAGGCTACATCCTAGTGGCCGCTGGACGCAATGGGCTGAACCTAAGCGTTGGGGTTTAACACACACTCACACACACGCGCGCACACATACGCACACACACACACGGCGCAGTCCCCACACACGGAGCCATACGAGGGCAGCCGCGGCTACATCTCTGCTCACACACCGACACCGCTCCGGCTACAAGACACCGACCCGGACCGACACAACTCCGAGATCACCTCACGATCCATCCACCCGATAATATGAGCTTGAATGTCGAGCCGAGGGAAGACACCGAGCGAAGCGTTCATTGGTGAAGAAGAAGTCTAGCGTTCGGTAACCCAACTACAAAGAAAGGCGACTTTTTGGAGAGTGGAGTGGAGTGGGGAGAGAGAGGGAGAGAGAGAGAGAGAGAGAGAGAGAGAGGGAGAGAGAGAGAGAGAGAGAGAGCGCGCCCCGAGGTGAACAACACACACACACAACCGCGAGCAAAACACCGCGCAGCGGAGGACGAACACACTCCCCATCTATTGACAAACGATGTGTGAATCTACTTTGGATCTTACTGTCACGTTAACACGCGTTCTTGTTGACAAAGGACTATAAACCGGTTACCGGGCAGGCACTTTCTCCGGGGACGCGCAACAAAAGTTGAAGAAGAGCGGAACTCTTTAACACTGGGAAAACAATTTATTAGCCCGCTATCCTGAAGGAAGGGGGGAGAAAAACTTTATGCGTCCGCGTCCACCACCGTACGCTCACCGGGTCCTTCACACGAAGTCAAACGGCGACTGGCTTTATTCAAAAGATGTCCATAAAAAGCGAACTTTAAAGCTATGACATTTTTCTCTCTCTCTCTCAGGGACATTGTTGTTATCACCTCAACCACACGCGCAACCAAAATTCGGGAGAAGAGGAGGAGGAGGTGCTGCGGCTTTTTGGGACAAAAGTTTACCTAAAATCAAGACAAGAAAACAGCAGGACAACAAACTGAGCCAAAAGAGGCGAGAATCTCATTCTATGAAGAACTCCAGCCTGCCATACAACAACAAGTTATGGTGTGTAAAATAACAAAAAAAAGAATAATGATGGTAGCACATAATAAAAGCTATACGCGATTGCAACGCAGCGATGACTCCTCAGCACTTGTGAACCAGAAGAGCTCCTCATAAAAACGGGGGGGAGATCGAGGGAGAGGAGGAGGAAAAAAAGCTGACCTTCCGCGTTGAAGACCCCCCTGAGTGCTGGGCGTAACGTGCGCGCTTTGGTGCGTTGGTTGGTTGGAGGAGGTTGGATGGTGAGAGAAAAGAGACAGACAGTCTGAGAGCGGAGCAGCTAATTGCTTAGTCCGTCCCTCATTACCATATCCAGTGTGAGTCCTCTGGAGCCCAGCCAATCCCCCCCCACCCATCTCACATGGTCCTCCTATTAATCGCAATGCATTATTCACTATCATAATTATATACCGACATGCGCAATCCACACAACAGCAACACCAGCTAATTTCCGTAATTTTTTTCTCCCCCCCCTCCTTTTTTTTTTTTTTTTTTTACCTCCTTTTTTTTTTTTTTTTGCTACCAGACTATTTGCGAACATTGTATTTTTTTCATTCGCTCGCCGCTGATGTATGTGCAAAACGCAGCACCATCTCGCAGCAGCGTAGCAGCAGCAGCAACATGTCCCGTCGCAAGCAAGCGAAGCCGCAGCATCTCAAGTCGGACGAGGATCCCGCACTAGCCGGGGGGATCTCTGAAAACGGTGAGTGTTTTCACACAAACTCCTATACTTTCTCTTTTTATACCAAGCTAAGCGAGTTGCCAATTAGACACATTCTTCATGCAAGGGCCTATTAGCATTTTAGCCCATACCTTTAAGCGCATTGGCTGCAGTGTTCCTTTGAGACATTTTTTGAACAGAAGTAGCTTTAGTTTAGTTTAGTTTGTATTATTGTTATTATTACCTAGAATTCAATGTGATTCCACGAGGGACTAAAAACTGTCACTCGAAGTTTCCTGTCTGCGGATTGGCCAGGTCTTAAATTGCCAGATTTTTAATCTGAATGCCAAAACTAAACGCCAAAAGTTTAAAATGAATTAAAGAATTAATTTAACTGGCAACTCGAGCCTGCACCTTTTCTCTATTTGCAACTATAGGCTGATTTAGGCTGATTTTATTTATTAATAATGAATAAAATAGTATATTTTACTGTATACACCTATACAGTACTGGTACAGTATAACTTTAATGGGCACTACCGACATTTCAGTCAAAGCATTGAGGGACCTATTTCGGCATGGTTCAGGTCGGGATGTAATTTCATATACAGAGGCATTCATTTCAAAATGCATTTTATTATATTAGTAGGCCTAAGCTTTGTAGTCTTCTCTCGTGACTTTTACAAAACCACACACTTAGTCTACACACGTGCGTGTGCACGAATACACGCGCGCGCGCACACACACACACACACACACACACACACACACACCTCATTTGATAACTTGGAAGAAGCTTTGATATATTATTTCTATAACGAAATTAATCAACATTCATATTCATCAGCTGTGAATCAATTTATCAAGTTTGATTTATTTACATAAATTGTAGGCGAAGGACATTCGATCTATTTATGTTTAGGTTTTGTCCAACTTTGCTTGTTTTGCTGTCTTTGGGGTATTCTCCTTCAGGTCCAACCATGTTTTGTTATGGAAATGTTTTTTGTTTATTCCCGCACATAAATTTGTCACACTTGGTTTGTTCTGTTTTACCATCTACTAGATCAGTTGACAGGGTTTGTTCGAGCAATGTGTAGAGAGCTGATCCTTTTTAATTCGCTGCTGAGCCCTTTTCTTATATAAAATGTTAATTATTACTAAAGCTGTTTTTTTCTATAGGTAAAACCTTTAGACATATATAGCATATAGCAACCCATCCTCATCTTTGTTGACTTGTAGAAGAAAAATTGCAGAACTGTTGGTTTTCATTATTTCCAAGATATTTATAACAAGTAGGCCTACTATAATGAATGGAGAAAATTGATATATATTATAAATATTGTTTTTAATTATAATTACCTAAATATTTTGACCTTTTTGTAACTCTTAAAAAACAAAAATACTACTGCATTTTTGTAATAAACTGCTTCCTGATTTTGTTCAATTACATTTACTGTATATCCCTTATTGCGTTTTGAAATTTTAGTTAAAACGTTAATTACAAACAAAACATGTAAGACTACCGGTGTTAAAAAAAAAAAAAAAAAAGCCAGCATCCTTTTCTCTCGTTCTCTCTTTGCTAAATTGAGAAGTACAGTGCATAGTGTTTGTCAGCATCTCCCTTATTGAGTAGCCGTAAAGCTTACGTGGTCTCTCCAACAAATCACTGTCATGATATTTTTTGCAATCGTGGTCCAACTCTGGCCATGCAGTGCAGCACACAACACAACCTCTTTGTGGAGGATGCTTTAGAAACGCATGATGTAATCTCCAGGGAGTCGTTCTTCTTTGCATGAGGAAATGTTGGTGTGAGGACGAGGACGAATCACATCGATGACATATGCAGTCATTTCACGTTATTGGAACTATTGTAGTGAATAGACTATACGGTACAGTCCAGTGTACTGTACTGTACATGCTCTATTTGATCTGTGTTAACTGTTTTGAATGCCTCAGCATTTGAAATTTCTCATTTCGTGTTCATTGAAGTGAGCAGTGCATCAGGTCATTCTCCTGTGATATTCAGATAATTATTTTGGGGTTCTCTTTCTGGCATTCCATATTTGTTTTAATATATTTCATATTGAAACAATTTACACCTTTATTTTTTACACGTACACATTTTTGATAAAAAATATTCTAGAATTAGGCAAATCGAAAAATGTCAGGGCGCATACTGTACAAGCCATTGTATTCATGGGGAACCAGCTGCTTCTCTTGGTCTTCCTCTGATCCCATCTCCATCATTCACATACATATATTTTGCTCGTAATAGTGCATGCAGCTCCACATCCATTTGTAATGAACACAAATACAAACATATTTTGCTCTCTCGCGCACACACACACACACACACACACACACACACACACACACACACACACACACACACACACACACACACACACACGCATCAATGCAAAAGCACACTCACACACGCGTACCACAGATGACTGTGGTGTGAGAACTGCCTATGTCATTCGGTTCAGCATTCTGAGTTGATGTGACGCGTTAAGGATAGTGCTTGCCTATCCTTGTTTGAGGAGGAGACTGGCTCGCTTGTTTTCTGGACAGACGCTGGAGTGAAACAATCCCATGCCTTCCACCCGAGGACAGTAAGCCCATACAGGCCACATAAACAAATACAATCTTTCATCCAAAAAAGCTACCTTACCGATGTGCTATAGAGATGTCAGTCCAAGCACATCGTTTCAATATGATCCCATCCTTTCGCTGCCCGTGCGCTGACGTTTTCCAGCTCGTGTCACCACTATTGATTACCTTCCTTGACAAACCGCTGCGTTATTATGTCGAAGGAATTCAAAAGATCTAGTTGTCTTTCAGGTCCTGGGCCTGGTATCTAGTATGCCGGACGGCGTAAACCACACCATTGTGAATCAGAGAGGAGAGACAATGCCAGTATCTGGATACCTCAGTGTTAATGTATCCCTGTGTAACTCTGAGAGTGTACACATTTAACCAAATGGGCGCTTATGGGTCCATTTGTTTACATGCGTGTATGTACACACGTTCAGAGTTAAATGAGCACTGAGGGTTTTTCTGTGTATCTGGATACTCTCATCGTTCGAGCTGTGTTCAGCACCACACTGAACACTTGTATGCACAATCTTTAATCTGAGGCTGCAGGTACATTGATTTCGCTGAGAGCGACAGCGTCAGCTTCACCACGCTTCCTGTGTTCATTCAGGACTGAAATGGTTATTTGGAAATCTGATTTGACCCTTTCTATTTCTTCGTACGTGGTGGACCCTTTGTGAACAGGCCACATTGTTGTCCAGTGCGGCAAATTAGGACTCTTGTGTGCCGCGTGTCCCTGAAAAGATGGAATGGCGTGAAGTGCCAACAAGCCTGCGTCCGGCACGCCCCCTCCAACCAGCCCCCCCACCGTTCTGTGTCCCCCCCCCCCCCCCAGGCCTCTCCGCCACTTTCCCTGAGGGTGGCTGGTCAGGAGTGCTTTGATAGAGCTCGCTGACTTAACCTCTGCCTAGTCCAGTCTGCCAGGTCCCGCCTGTACATGTCAAGCTCATAGTACAATTAGAACATCTGTGCCATTGACCTTGGCAGCGCAGCTTAGCCGTGTCCTAGAAAGTGTTAACAGCAATGAAGCTTTCATCTCGCCGCCGCTTCCTCTGTGTCTGGTCTCTTTGAGCCCCCGACCCCAGGGGTGGAGTGGGGGGTGCGATGGGGGAAGGGGGGGACACCCATGCATAGGCCTTACGTGTTCTCACTTAACTTGCCATGGAGTGCATCATGTGCAGTTGTGCACAGGGTGCAGATGATGCGATCACCGCGTTTTAGAAATGGTAAAGAGCATCTGAATAATTTTGAAAGTGAAAGATCTGACATTTCTTACACAATGTACCGCAGCTAAACGACTTAAGTGAAACTGTTTCGTCTGCTGACATGTGTTCTTGAAATGTTTGCGAGAAAGTGTCAGGGTTTTGCGGCAGGAATGGATGTGCTCACGAGGAACAAAACAGAGATATACTATAGTGAGAATGTCCTAACTAACAGTGACAGTGTGGCTGTTCCCCACTTCCCCTCCAGTGGGCCTTTGTTTGGCTTTTGTTTTAATCCTCTCTCACCATTTGGTGGAGGCCCCAGGACCACCCACATAGCTATGCCAAAGATGTCTTCAAGAAGGCACTCAAATATGGCTGTGTCTCTTAATTACTGCTCTGCACTCAAAACACACCACGAACAAGATGATGTCCTGATTGAGAGAAGAGAACAAGAGAGAGACAGAGACTGGGGGGTGCAAATATACTTGTCAAAATGTGTACTGTACTGAACTGTATTGAAGGGTTTCAAACCCATACTTTGCTAGCCAAATGTTATACATCTAGTATTTGCGTCTGTTATGTATATGTTTTGTAAATAGGCAGAATCTGTCTTCAGTTAGATGTACAGTAGGTTTTTGATGGTTAAAGGCAGACACAACCAAAACAGTAACTTGCTCAGTCACAGCATCCCACTTTAAAAGCAGACGTGAAAAGTCAAATTGTTACACTGGTGCAAAAATACAGCTGATAGAGAGAGAGAGAGAGAGAGAGAGAGAGAGAGAGAGAGAGAGAGACGGAGACGACTTTGCCATGTTGACGTGTGACACAGTCATCTGGACAGAGCGCCGTCATTGAATACTGTATTGCGAACGCTTACACAAACAAATCGTTAATGTTTTGGCTGCTGCACATCTGCACGCGGCGACAAAGGCCTCTCTGTCAGTGCAGATATTACTGTGCCACTCTGCATCGGGGGACTGACCAGCCCCGGGCTTTGGAGACAGACAACAACCAATGCCGAGGAGGGAGGGTCAGTCCTCGTCTGCAGGTGTGAAGATACGTTGCTGTGTTGTGATACTGTAGAAGGCTGGCATACCATACTGACTTATCAGAAAGTCTGTCTTTGTATACAATTAAACTGTCACTATAGTTAAGTTGATTGTTACCAAGAAAGGAATAGGTTATTTAGAAAAATACATGCAGAATAAAGTGTATAGGTAGGTGTTATGCAGATATCAACTTGGGAGGGATAAGATAGCTAGCCTATGGGGGGAAAAAAATTATGCAATGGAAAACAGTAATTGGTACAGGAATTCCAGCATTGTTGAATCCAGCTGGTCTCCTTATTTGCCCTACTCCTTAACTTATAATGATTCATCTGTGTTTTTTTTAAGGGTTCGAAGCTATCTTTAAATGCTCTAAAAAAATAATTAGTTTTAATAGGCAGAGGAAGGTTTGGGATGAATGAAGAATGTTGTTCCTACTACCTAAGTGTACTGTACATAGCTATATCCTGATATTTCATTATTGGACTTATTTTTTTAACACATTTCCCACAAATGAATGGCATGCCTTTTATTTAGTGAGATAAATACTGGCCTCACCTTTTCCTTGTTTTCTGTTTGCATGTAAATGTTATGTTACTGTCGTGTGTGTGTGTGTGTGTGTGTGTGTGTGTGTGTGTGTGTGTGTGTGTGTGTGTGTGTGTGTGTGTGTGTGTGTGTGTGTGTGTGTGTGTGTGTGTGTGTGCGCATGCGCGTGCGTACACGTGTGTCCTGTAAGTGAATCTGGAAATTGTTAAGAATGGAGAATTTGTAATTGCTCAGTGCTTCGCTCAATGCACGGCTCTGTGGCTTTCACAGAATCAGTGGAAGGCATGAATACCTCATCTGATATAATATGTCAGATTAGCGGTTTCAGTTAGCATGCCAAAGATTGCTGAGCAAGATAGCGGATACATGGATTCAAAAGTCCACAATCCCCCTATTGATTGTGTTGAGCGTCATATTTGCATTTGAGTAAAGGAAGACTCTTAAAGGAATGAAAAACGGATTGGATTTTTTATGCCTTTGTTTCTCATGCTGTGGTAGAATCAATACCACCTCCACACACTCTCCTCGCTCGCACGCTCGCACGCACGCACGCACGCACGCACGCACGCACGCACGCACGCACGCACGCACGCATACTGTACACACACACACACACACACACACACACACACACACACACACACACACACACACACACACACACACACACACACACACACACACACACACACACACACACTGTATACACACACACTGTATACACACACACACACACACACACACACACACACACTGTATACACACACACGCGCACACACACGCACGCACACACACATGCGCGTGCGCACACACACACACACACACACAATGTCGCCTTCAGATAGATCTTAAGCAGTCAGGTATGTCACTATGTTGTAACTATGAATGAAAACAGTAACTTGATTCTTTGAAATTGTGAGATTGCGAGCATTTGCGGTCGTTTGACATAAAACCTGATTAAAATGTGTGACGTGAAACTCTTGCTAGAAAACAATGTTGAAATCCAATCTCTGATTTATTCAGTGCATAGTCCAAGCTTCAAATCACTGCAATAGCCTGGCCTATAGATTCCTTATGTCTGATACAGTGATGCTTGTGAATGATGCAACCAAACCGGCTTTCATTATTATTTTTAAATGCAAATTATTTTAAATATAAATTTAAAATATATATATATATTATATAGTTGTTTTTAACCATTGTGTAATTAAATTAATTGCTTTATTGAATTAATATTAATTAATCTATAATAATTTGTTAGGATATTCTTTAATTAAATAAATGCAGGAAAGAAATCCCTGCAATCACTGGAATAATTCTTATAATCTCAGATATTCTTTCATATTGATAATTCAGACAAAACAAAACAAACCAAATTACATAATACATCTTCCCTTTGTTAGGATTTAGGAAATTATAATATTGTGTAAAATGACATTGGGTATTTGCAAATATCAGTGTATGCGTATGTGGGTATGTGAATGCATGTGGCCATTTTTATATCCGTGATTGTGTGTGCAAACTGTGCATGCGTCACTCTCCATGTATTTGTGTGTGTGTGTGTGTGTGTGTGTGTGTGTGTGTGTGCGTGCGTGCGTGCGTGTGTGTGTCACTGTGTTTGCATGGGTGTAGCTGTGTCTGTGTGTGTGTGTGGGTGTGCGTGCGTACGTGTACATGAGAGAGAAAGGGGTCATAGGCATGCAACGGCTCCCACTTGTAAAGCTAATTGTATGAATGAATAAAAAGAGATTGACAGTAATACCATTCTAATAAGTAATCAGCTCAACGCACTGCCTAGTCATTTGTGTTGACCTTTCAACCCCCAATTATGGAAATGAGTCCTTCTGTCCGCTGCTTGGCTAAGGAGATTTTTAGCCTGCTGTCACGTGTCACTGCCTTTTCCAATCACTTGCTCCTTTCCATGTGTTTGCTTTGGGTTTGGACTTGATCTGCTGTTTTCTGAGATGTGGCTTTTGTGTGAGTTAAAAAATAAACATGGCAGGTATATTCTTATGATATCTCTTCTTTATTAGATTGCATTTCATAGGATATAGAGTGAATTTACAGGCAGGAGAGGAGAAGGGAGATATGCTATTAGTGTTAGTGTTTTTATATTTCAAGGCAATGCCTTAGTTTGGTTGACACTGTGAGGTCTTATCAACCAGTTCCCTGCAGCGACACAGGGATGATAATAACTACTAGACCATTCAGAAGCCTTACAGTGTGGATTAGTCATAATGTTTATCCCACCGTTGCCCCAAAATTACAGGAGTGATATATTTCTGCCCCCAAAACTCTGTGTAATTGTCATATCATACCCAATATATATTTACTTGACCTACTCTGTCCTGCACCACTGTATTACAATATGTTCCATGTTGAGTGAACAATTGGTGTAAATGCTACACATTTTCAAAAACCTTTTTCAGAGGTGTCTTTGTAATTGGACATCATATTGTATTTTTCTTATCTTCCACTGTCACAATTATTAGAATATTTGCACTTTCTTATAATTTGTGAAGTCAGTGCTTTAGGTGATTACCGAGACAACTTAAGCCATATGAGGACAGAATGATTAACGGCCACTGAAGGGCAGGTCTGTTTACTTGTCAGTCAGCACAATGTGACTTTTACGTAGGTTTGTATACAGGCTTGAGTAGAGAATGTTTCTTATTTGAAAATAAGGATGAGGTCAGCTTATTTTACCAAGTCTCCCCCTTTCAGGCGTACTGTATCCTACTATACTGCATTCAGCAGTTTTGGTGTGTGTTAATTTTCTAATAACTTTATTTTGTATTTGGTGAATCACACCTATACAGTTAATTGCATATCTGCAACTGAAATTTAACACATTGTACAGGTTAATGTGCAATATGATTACATGATACGTGTTTAAACAAAAGACAAGGAAAGTATATTTAATTTTTTTGCGGTGGCTGCATGGAAGGCGAATCAATTATTTAAATTAACACATTAAGTCACCAGGAAAGAGTGCTTCATGTCTTCAGTACCCTATAATTACTGACATACACACTGCAAAGGATATTTCACACGTTCGTATAGGCTCCCTTTTTTTATTTTCTGGTGATGTTTGTACTCTTTTTTTAAAAAAACATCTAAGGCAAACACTTGAAAGCAAGTGCACTGCGTGGAAAAAAAAGAAAGAAATGAGCGTGGTTGTGTTACATTTTTCTCCTCAAATTACTAGCCTAGATGAACGTTAGTTCAACAGGAGGCAGCATCTGAAGTAAAGCATTTGTTTGTTGTAAGAACCCAGTCGACTCCCACCGCTGTGGGGCTGATTGAACACACGTCCTACTTCTACATACTCGCACACGCACACACACACGCACGCACGCACACACACACACACACACACACACACACACACACACACACACACACACACACACACACACACACACACACACACACACACACACACACACACACACACACACTATGTAGACGGTTGAACACAAAATAAAATAAACATACACATGGGAGGCCGTGTTTTCATGGTTTTGATCAGGTGTGAATTAGCTCCATGTTCAGGGAACATGCCGGCGTCGTTGGCACTTGATGGCAATATGCGGAAGAGGAAGTGGCTTCCTACGACTGTGATTAAACATGTGTAACTAATCAGGGACATTGCTGCCATGGCACTAGCATGTAATTTGTTGAGTCTTATTTCAGAGAGCACCAGAGGGGGGGGGGGGGGGGGGGGGGGGCACCAGAGGTAGAGAGAAGAGGGGGAGGAAGGAAGCAAGACAGACAGACAGAAAGACAGACAGACAGAATATTTCCTTAATAACCACTTAAACCCTATACTTTGTTATATATCAAACAGCATAAATAGCTGACCTAAAACGATAGGACCTTGTAGGACGGCTACTATTGTAGATTGTTCACCTACTTTTGTCAACTGTTCGCCTATTTTGGCAGAATGTTTGTCAATATGACATGCCAAGAATAGGTTTTATTTTTATTTTTTATTATTTCAAATATGAATTACATTCTGGATATGTTGGTTACATAAATACATTGCATACGTGATGGAATTCTTGATGCACTAGGAAATGTATAACAGTAATACAAGTTTAATGACAATGTTGTAGTTTTGCTTTGTTTTTGCAATGGAGTATTTCAACAATTTCATGGAGAAACCTGGTTGGAAGTGAAACGGTTTTTATTCCCTTGTTTAGATGGTGGGCTAAGGTATTGCTTTAGCAATGCTAAATGAAGAGGCTTTGGCATTTGAAATTCAGGTGGAAATGACTGGGCTTGATAGCAGAGGAGAATCCTAATGGGGCCATCAAAGACCTGATTTGTACCCAACAGATGAGGCAGCTGTGAATTGTATGAAATATTGGAAATCAATAGCTTCTATGGAATTTCATTAAGCGGCAGTATCCACAATTGATAGGCCCTCATAATTTGATGGATTGCACAAAGAAAATTATTAGCTAGCTCTATGGAGAGGTTTAGAATGCGCAAAACTGGGTCTTGAGAATTGGTGAACTGGGGCAATTTGTTCAGAGCAAAAAAGGAAAAAAAAGTATATTGATTTTGCTTATGTTAAAAGAGAGGAGGGGGGGGGGGGGGGTCTTTGCAGTACCACTCTGCAAAATATGTGTGGATTCTATATTGATTATTTATTCATTAATCTCCACATTCCCTCTCTTCATGACTCTGTCTCTCACTGTCCTCTCCCACTCCCTCCATCCCTCCTCAGCCCGCGGTGATGTGGTGCTGGACGACGCCGACAGTGGGAACGAGAGCCGCAGCGGCAGCGAGGAGACGCACGTGTGTGAGAAGTGTTGTGCTGAATTCTTCAAGTGGTCGGACTTCTGTGAACATTTAAAGAGCTGCACCAAAAACCCACTGGTGCTTATAGTGAATGAGAACGACGGCACGCCCGACCCCTCCCAGGAGTACCCCACGGAGCCCTCCCCTGTACCCAGTTGCCCCAGTGACCAGGCAGACAGCGAGGATCCCGGAGAGGGCAGCCACAGCCCTGCCGGCGAAGGGGATGAGGTCCCGGAGATGATGAGCACCCTGGAGGGGGTCCTGGAGAAGGACGATGAGCCGATGGAGCTGGAGTTGTCTCCTGAAAAAGCCCCGGACCAGGAGGAGAGGGACGTGGCCTCCCCCGAGCCGGACCCCTCTTCCCTACCTCAGCTCAGTGACCCCGCCCCCTCCTCCGCCGCGAGCTACACCATGCCAAGCACCAACGTCACCCTGGAGACACTCCACGGCACCCGCGTGGCGGTGGCCCAGTTCTCCCAGAGCGTGAGGGCGGCTGCGGCCGCCGCGGCGGGCAGCGGGGTCTCCACCATGGCCATTCCCATGATCCTGGACCAGCTCATGGCCCTCCAGCAGCAACAGATACACCAGCTGCAGCTGATCGAACAGATCCGCAGTCAAGTGTCCCTGATGAACAGGCAGTCGGCCTCCTCGCAGCCGGCTCTCAACCACCAGGCCCATCACGGCCCTGCCGCTGGCTCCCAGGGGAACGCCTCCTCCTGTGGGCCCCCGGCGCACGGCCCGCTTCAGCTACACAGCTTCATCGCTCCCCCCGTCCATCAGCTGCCCATTAGGTTGCCGGCCACACTCAACGGCCAAGGCCCCTCACCTCTGACCTCGGCGATAGACAGGCCTCTCTCCCACACGCCACAAAGCTGCAGCAGCAGCAGCAGTCAGCCCCCCAGATCCTCCTCAATGCCCAACACAACCTCAGCTAATTCCGCTTTCCCCGCGCCCGGCGGCAACGGACTGTCGTCTCTGCTGCCACCCTGTACGTCCTCGGCCGCGAACTGCAGCAACATCAACAGCAGCTGCAGTGCCGGCAGCATAACAGGGGGCGGCTGTGGAATCAGCAGCGGCTCGGCCTTTCCCAGGAACTCCACCACACCTCCGTCACTAAGCCACAACAGCCTCCATGGCTCCGCCTCCAATTTACCACTGATACCTCACAGCCCCTCTAGCAGCGTCATTTTCCCCAACCCGCTGGCCAGTATCGCAGCCACGGCCAACGCACTCGACCCCCTGGCGGCGCTGATGAAGCACCGCAAAGGGAAGCCGCCGAACGTGTCCGTGTTTGACACCAAGCCCAGCTCCGAGGACCCCTTCTTCAAGCATAAGTGTCGCTTTTGTGCCAAGGTGTTTGGCAGCGACAGCGCCCTACAGATCCACCTGCGCTCCCACACCGGGGAGAGGCCCTTCAAGTGCAACATATGTGGCAACCGTTTCTCCACCAAGGGCAACCTGAAGGTCCACTTCCAGAGGCACAAAGACAAATACCCACATATTCAGATGAACCCCTACCCGGTGCCGGAGTATCTGGACAATGTGCCCACCAGCTCCGGTATCCCATATGGCATGTCCCTGCCCCCAGAGAAGCCTGTGACCACGTGGCTCGATAGCAAACCCGTCCTCCCCACCGTGCCCACCTCCATCGGGCTGCAGCTCCCTCCCACCCTGCCGAGCATGATGGGAGATTTTGGGGAGTCCCCATGCCCCACCCCACTCAACCAATCCCCTCAGAGGCCGTCCCCGCCCTCAAGCGAGTGCGCATCTCTGTCCCCAAACATCCTTACTGACTCTGCTAGGGCCACCATGTCCCTCTCCCCGATACCCGACCTGGATAGTGATGCTCCGCCGCTTCTGAAGCTCGAGGGCATCCATCTGCCCCCGAACTGCTCCACAAGGCCAGGGGAGAACACCACCACCACTACCACCTCCACCACAGTAACCCAAGTGGTCCTCTCCACCACTGTCACCAACACCATGTCAACGAGCAGCAGCCAGGCCACAGAGCCCATCACTGCCCCCAGTGCCACCTCCCACCCCATCCTGCCCATGCTGTCGGACCAGTTCAAGGCCAAGTTCCCCTTCGGTGGCCTCCTCGATTCTATGCAAACTTCAGAGACGTCAAAGCTGCAGCAGCTGGTGGAGAACATAGACAAGAAGATGACGGACCCCAACCAGTGTGTCATCTGCCACCGTGTCCTGAGCTGCCAGAGTGCGCTGAAGATGCACTACCGAATCCACACTGGCGAGAGGCCCTTCAAATGCAAGATATGCGGCCGAGCGTTTACCACCAAGGGGAACCTGAAGACGCATTTCGGCGTGCACCGATCCAAACCCCCGCTCCGCGTCCAGCACTCCTGCCCCATCTGCCAGAAGAAGTTCACCAACGCCGTGGTTCTGCAGCAGCACATCCGCATGCACATGGGCGGGCAGATCCCCAACACGCCGCTGTCCGAGAGCCTCCAGGACATGGACGCGGACCTCTCCTTCGACGAGAAGAGCTTAGACGCGATGAGCAGCTACGACGACGACTTCCTGGACGAGATGGAGGCGGCCATGGAGGACGAGGCTGACCAGACGGAGGCCGAGATGAACGCGTCGCGGCCCCTCCAGCCCTACTCGCCGGGGTGCTCCCCGCCCACCTCGGTAATCTCCAGCATCGCCGCGCTGGAGAACCAGATGAAGCTGATCGACTCTGCGGCCGGCATCACCCGTCCGTTCGGACCCAGGCCCATGCAGAACGGCAGCGGGTTTGGAGGGGAGAGCGACTTCTTTAACAATGACTCCCTGTCGCTGATGGGAGACAATGATGGTCACAGCCTGGGAAGCCCGGCCCTGTCTGAGTCCTCTGGTGGTTCCCTGCAGCACTTATCCCCCACACACAGCCACTCCGAGAGCCACCGGTCCAAGTCCCCCACCACACTCATCATCAACAACAACAACAACAGTAGCAGCAGCAGTGGCAATGGCATGGCATCAGAGGAAGGACAGGAGAACAATGCGGCCGGCTTGGCAACGGTGAAGTCTGAGAAATCAGAGACTCCATCCCCGCTTCCTGCATCTGAAGCCAATGGGGCCCTCGACCTGACTGCCACTCAGCCTGACAGGCACTTCATCAAGGAGGAGAGCCACTTCAACATGCTTTTCCTGAATAGAGACAGAGGTACGTGCAAAACTGCAAAATCAGCAAGCCTTTGACAATTTCAAATCAAATGTTTGTATTCAATATGATATACTTATGCTTTGTTTTGGGTGACCACAAGATGAATTGCTTTAAATTACTATATTATCATATTATCATACATACAAGCAAGTAATAAAAAGCATTTCAATATATAATTTAAATCTGCATTCAACAAATTTAAGACGGAAATCAGATCAGTGTCTCGTTGTGGTCACATTTATCCCTGTGTCCATTATACCTCAGTTCTCTGATGCTTAACTACTCACCTCGCCTCTATTCCCCCAGGACTGAGCACGCCCAGTTTGGCCAGCACCGCCTCTAACATGATCAAAATGGAAATGAACGGCCACGGCAAATCTGTGCCCCTGAGTGACAACCACAACAACCACAACCACCACAACCATCACAACCATCACAACCATCACAACCATCACAACCATCAGAACCATCACAACCACCACAACCACCACAACCACCACAACCACCACAACCACCAGCACCAGCACCTGCCTGCAGGCGTCCAGGTGCCTGCCGCTGCCCCGCAGACCACTATGAGTGCGAGCATCACCCCTATGCTGGCCCCCCCGCCTCCACGCCGCACGCCCAAGCAACACAACTGCCACAACTGTGGGAAGAACTTCTCCTCGGCCAGCGCCCTGCAGATCCACGAGCGCACGCACACGGGGGAGAAACCCTTTGGCTGTTCCATTTGTGGAAGGGCTTTTACCACTAAAGGCAACCTGAAGGTAGGCTGCTTTGTACCGATAGAAAAAATATATAAATATAGCATTCACTAATAATACTCTTAGTGGGAGTAAATTAAATGTATGTACTTACTACTACTACTACCAGGATTTTTTTAAATTAAATAAATCACACCTGTGTGAAGTGATGGGCGCTCTTATCATCATACATCATCATACG
The DNA here is from genome assembly GCF_951216825.1 of Electrona antarctica. Lineage (NCBI taxonomy): Eukaryota > Metazoa > Chordata > Actinopteri > Myctophiformes > Myctophidae > Electrona > Electrona antarctica. The sequence continues at coordinate 43,503,046 of NC_136811.1, forward strand.
TACATACATACCCGTACATACATCTATCAATGTTTGTGTTAGGACAATGTTTGTGTTTACACAAACCCTCAAAGCTGGACATAGGAGGGGCTAGCACCAATAAAAAAAGTGTTGTTTATTACTGGTTTCTCCCCCGTGTGCGTGCGCTCGTGGATCTGCAGGGCGCTGGCCGAGGGGATATATTATAAATCTATTTTAAAGTAAACATCTGTTATTTTATTCAGTTACATTTAAAGAACAACAACAGAAGCACAGAAATAACCAATCACTTTATTCTTTGGATATTCAAAAATAGCTCACAAAGCATCACAATGCAACGCGTTGTGAGCTGGTAGATATGCTGTTTTCGACAAATTACGAAGAATTGCTGGAAATTAACCTGAGGCTTTGCATGTGTTGTTGTTTGATCACTGTAGGTCCACATGGGCACACACATGTGGAACAACGCTCCGGCACGCCGGGGGCGCCGTCTCTCCGTGGAGAACCCCATGGCCTTGCTGGGCGGTGACGCCATGAAGTTCAGCGAGATGTTCCAGAAGGACCTGGCGGCGCGGGCCATGAACGTGGACCAGGGCTTCTGGAACCAGTACGCGGCCGCCATCACCAACGGCCTGGCCATGAAGAACAACGAGATCTCCGTGATCCAGAACGGCGGCATGACCCAGCTGCCTGTCAGCCTGGGTGGGCCCGGGGGGATCACGTCGCTGGGAGCCATGCCTGGAGGTATGGACCGCATGCACACGGGCGGCAGCCCTCCCATGACCGGCCTGGAGAAGGCCGGCCTGGAGGTTACCGCCGGCCGCCCCTTCTCCAGATTCATGGAGGAGAACAAAGAGATTGGGATCAATTAAAAAGAAGAAAAGAAAAACTCATGTATGGGCGAAGGTGTAGACTTTGACAAAGACTAAAAGTCTTGTGATAAGAAAAAGAAACTGCTAATCCAGTTTGATCTCATACGTACTATATTATGTACAGATGAATATTTTTTGTTTGGTTTTGGAAATATAGTATTTAGTATTGATTAGAGGTCTTTGCCTTTAACCCATTACCCCACCCCCCCCTCCCCCCTCCTTGATATTTCGCTCATACGAAGAATACTTTGTCTCTTGTTTGAGAATACGTCGTCTTGCAAGATTTGCATGGTACTTATTGGTTTCTATCAGTATGTTTGACTGCTTTTATGAATTTCTTTTCAAAACAAGTATCCTGTCTCATTTGTGATGGGCAAGCCTCATTATTTGAAACGGACTGAAACAGAAGGACAGAGGTAAAGACTGGTTAGCCTTTGTCGGGCGATGCGGTTTAAAAGCCAACGGGGCTTTTAAAACCGCATACTCTGTTGCGTGTGGCTGTCGCACAACCAAAAATAGCCTATCTACAAGCTCACAACGTGTCGCAGAGCGACACGTTGTGAGCTTGTAGATCGGCTATTTTCAGCGAGCGACAACCGGTGTGCAACTATAAAACAGGCGTAAGATTGCTCTTACACAAAATGGCCGGGGATAGACTGAACTACGGTGTGTCTGTGCTCGACCTGATTTCTTTTTTCTCTTGAAGTAGAAAACTTGAAAAAAAAAAAAAAAAGAAGAAAAAAAATGTTTGAACTATTTTAATCTTTACATTTAGTCTCCCAGCATTGTCTTATAATATCGTCCTGTGTCTTTAGTATTTATGATATTGACAAAAAAAAGCGGGTATACGGAAATATATTTAATGGCCCAAGCATTTTATTGATCCCTTTCTTTTCTAAACTGCAGGCTTCACTTATCTCTTTCAATAAAGACAATGTGTCCTTTCTGTTGAACAACAAAGGAAAAATGGTGAAGTTTTATTTGGATATCTAGGAGATAATGTGTAACGGTACAGTGAAGAGGCTGAGATATCCGAAGCTGCTATGACCACAAACCCTGCTTTTAACCTTTGTAAAAAAAAGACAACGGGGAAAAAATGATATCCTTTGGAAGAAATATCTATGTATAGAAATACAGACAAATCTAAAAACAGGTATGCATATTTTGTATCACATGAAAATAGACATCATGAGTTGAGAGTATTTGTCATGTTTGTGAATGCACTTTTTAAAAACACGACGTTTTGTCTGTGAGTTACCGTTAACCTTTTGACTGAGCTTATCTATCACGTGTTGTTTTGATTGTTTTCAGCGTACCACTCCTACAATTTGCAGAGTCGTCTCTGTTAGGACATGCGTGCTGCTCATCTGAGCGCCACCTCATCCACTCAATCAAAATCTTCTCAAATAAAAACAAAACAAAAGAGAACAGGACTCGTGTTTGGTCTTCTTAACTGCACATCTTTTTTTTAAACAACATCCACCCAACACTCCCTTTTACACCAGTTGCCTACATTTGGGTCACTGACTGAAATATTGCATTGCCTTCTCCACACACTGTTTAGTTATCTTAATTGTTTTGAGCGATGCTAGTATAACTAACCGCCATCAGATTGAAAATTATCTAGCCTTAATAATCCTCTCATGAGGATGTATATGATGCATCTTTTTTGAAATATTGCTGGAATCTTTCAGAAATGTATCAATACAATGCGAAATGTATTTTTCTTTTCTTTTAGACAAAAGTTGTCTTAACATAAATGGTAATGTTCAGATGAAGTTAAAACAAATAGAGGGAGACAAAGAGATAATGCATACCATCAAGATATCTTAGTTGCATCTACAGTATGTATATCTACTGTATGTGGTTTAAAAGGTAAGATAACAGAGTAATTTGTTTATATTTTTGCTATACATTTTGTCAATACATCACTGTCACAGAAATGTACTTGATGCCAAGATTAATTCACTTCTAATAATGTGTGATGCTGTTCCAAAATACGTTCAATGCAAAACCTTTCCAAGAAGCGGTATTCCCGGTATTGAACAAATACTGCTTGCGCACAGTTCCCACTATAGACATTTTATGTTGACTTGGACATTAAATATAGGTCCCATACAACATACACTATTTGTAAAAAATAAAAAAATAAAGAAAAAGAAAGGAAATGCTTTTTCACCAATACAAAAAAGAAGAAGAAAAAAGAAAAAAAAATATATATAATTAAAATGTGTTGAATAAGAAAATAAAATATGGATATGTAATTTGCATATCTCTGCTATCGGTCAGAAATGCATTACTCCAAAATGTTAATTATTTGGCCTTAGCGCTTTTTAATACTTTTCATTGGTTCAATATTTTTTTAACCAACACACAGATGTAAAGGGCGTTCAATAGCACTAATGTATGAAAATAAATCAAAAGCCAGAAAAATGGAGTTAGCTGGCTTCTGCCAGACAGGGACGAATTATATGCTTTATTTTGTATTCCTATATGGCTAGTTGGGCAGTGGCCTTCACATAGAATCCAATGCAAGTTACAGGAATCTGTAATTATAAATTGCATTGAAGAAAGAAAAAAAACATAGTCATAAGCACATAAAATTCATACTATTTATTCCGGGTATGAGGTTAGGGACATATAAACAATAAACAATTTTTAGCAACTGATCAGGCTTCTCGATCAGAATTCCACTGAATTAAAAAAAAAATCTTAGTTTTTTTGGTACTCTGTATATTAAACTTGTGTGTGTACGACAATGGATGTCACGCAGACGAGCTCTATTTAAAATGAGAAGAACATCTCTTTCTTGCAAACAGATGTGTCTCATTGTCATAAATGAAAGCACCTTTGTTTGTGGCCACTGTAACCATTCACTATCCGACCCAGGACCGTATTATGACATCACTGGTCCCACTATGCGTTATGAAAGTGACGGCTTTGTTGGACCAGTGGTTCTCAAAGTGGGGTCCAGGGACCCACATGGGTCCATGGAAAATGAATCAATTTAGCATCAACCCATTTTGACCTGAGATCAGATTCTAAAAATGTCTTCTACAACCTGACAGTTTTCTGAAAAAGCTATGTTGGTCGTTTTTTCGTTTTTTCAAAAATAGCAGACCTACAAGCTCGTAGCGCGCGTAGTGGCGCGCTATGAGCTTCTAGATCTGCTATTGTTCAATAGCTAAAGCATAACATAA